>NW_028300915.1:6562500-6862500 GCF_049000335.1 Polistes dominula
CCATTCTTTACTAATAATAGCACCGCCGCAAATGTGACGCTCATTATATCGAATGGATACCTATAAATTCAATCAAATATAATATCATTATATTTAATTATACTTACTTATGAACATATTCATAACAAGAATCGATTAAACTGTGATACAAAATTATTTCACATCAAATATATTTCGATGAAGTTTTCAACTAAAATTGTTTAAACGATGTAATTGTAATGATAAAATGTAATAAAAGAAAAAATAATTGAGAAAAATTGTTGAACTTTTAGTCATTAAATGAAGTATGCTAATCTAATTGATCCATTTATATATACCAAATACAACGGATCGACAACTCGTAGTAGTATGTAACGTATGTTCAGGTTTCTAGTCCCGTATAGAGAAACTACATAGTAACATAGGTACAATATTTGTCTCGCCGGGTACGCCCCGAGGACTTCGATTCGACGATCGTCGCTTAACTAGTTAATAATTGTCCGAAACACTCACTTGGTAGGGGTGCTGATAAATACTGGTCTGTCGGCCTCCAACAATGCGACCCTCGTCGTCTAAAATGCCGAATTATCCAGATCAATATTTCGCTAGGAATTGTTGTCGAGCAATTGTCGTCTATTAATGACAACTCAATAACTCGACTTACGATTAAAGTTATTGACGAAACAAAAGCAACAACATTTCACCATTATATTATATTTGATAATCTCAAAGAAAAAAAAAGAAAATATTAAATAACAATACATACAATCCCAATTTAAATCCTGAGAAATAACCAGCTGTACGAGGAGAAAAAGATACGACGACAGGATGAGTCTATTACTAAGCATGATGAAAGAAGACAAGTTAAGACAAAAGCCAGGAAAGAACTACCTCTCGGTCGTTAAACTCGATTCTCTTATATTTTGATATTTCGTAATCAATGTTTTACAGACGTCAGTATTCGTTTTGAATAGTAGGATTGATCTTTTCGTAACCTTCGTATCAAAAAAATACTTAATGAATCATTATACTTATAAAATAAAATAAAATTTCGTTGTTTTCCAAGTTATAACAAACACTTATTTAGAAACATTTAATGATGTCATGAACAATGATTACCAATCTCAAAGGTGGAGCGTTCGACAGTTCGATCGTACAAATAACGGAGAAATCCAATAACGTAATTAAACGTTATATTCCTATAGATTATCAAAGTTCTAAGGTGTTTAACATCTAGAAACTTCGTTCACGATGATAAATACCATGAGACTACACAAGGGTAAAGGTAAAATTACGAATCGATGCACGTATACTAGCCAAGATGCGAGGACAGCGTAAAGTCTAACAAAACGCTTCCGTGCCCAGGTTATATCTCATTGTTATCTCAGTAAGAGTGGATATACGGAAGTAGTGCATGCAAGCTGCTGAACTAGTAGGAAAGCAAGCAGCTAGATATCCAGGTAATATCGATTGCTTACTAACCATAATGGGCATTACATTAGTATGCCATGGCCGGTATGATTCTTAACGACTCGAAGAGAGCAAGGTGAACTGAGGGAAGAAGAGAGGAGGTGTTTGAACCTTAGCCCTTACTTCCATGTATTATACTACGAAGAGTACGACGATCACCGTATCACGTACAATAGCAATGCTCTTTATGTGCCAACATTCTAGGACCAAAGGAAAGCATCGCCATTTCGTGCTGTCCTTTACGAGTCAGCCATCTGTGCAAGAGCTTGCAAAACCGTTTATGCAAGGTCACACCGTGACGAAATTCGGAACACGTTCGCGTCAGCTCGAGAATTAATAATTCCGAATGACGTCAAGGATAAGCGTTTAAGGTCGAACGGATTTTTCCCTTCTTAAATTTTACTGCTATTTCGTGAGTACTTTGCTTTACCTCTGCTTCGACATTTCAATGCTAGGGGAATTCGGTACTTATAAAGCACACGAGTTAGAAGGGTATGCATTTATTATGCTGTGATAACCCAATGTGATTCAAAATATGAAATCAAGTTTATTCGGTCATCGATACATGTATAGTAGACTTACCTGATTTTTCCAAATATAACATTTCGAGACAATCATAGAAAATATCATACTCTCTCTCTCTCTCTCTCTTCAAATTTAGAATATTATAAATGCAAAAGCTCAACGAGTTTATCGACGTGATCGATAACTTTTGTAAAATAGTAATACTTTAATCCTCATACGATGTAGATACTAAATTCAGTGTATTAATTACAAATGAAGACTGATTTAATTTTTCTTCTTTTATATTAAAAATTGGAACCTTTTCATTTTACATAACTGATTCGAAGAATGTTTAAACGATTATTGATTATCGAACTATCAATCATCGAAGAAATTTATCATTGACACTAGAGTTAGTTTTGTTTCGTTCGAAAAGAACGCGAATGAATCTCAACGATTATTGACGACGTAATGCCATTCTCTCGAAGAAAGAACGCCAACCGGAAATCTGTCCTTAAGATAATCGACTTTCATTGTTTTCTTGAAAGCCATTTAAACTTCCCTGTAAATCAAGCTCTGATATTTCTCAATACGCTTCGACGATATCGAGAACGTATTACGTAATTATCCTCGTACCTAAAACATAACAACCACGAATCATTGTTAATTTGAAGTTAATTTCACGAAAAAGCCCTTTAATGATAAGTGCCATTCTCGAAACTGAAATTATTCTCTTATTTTTTTTTTTACTTCGATATCTGTTAATAGATTTATCAAAAGAGAGATTTATTGATTTCCCATACGAATAGAAAGAAAAATTCGATATGGCACTCATTAAAGTCAACGTTCTTATAATTTTGTAATATGATAAAAAAATATTTATCCATAATTTATATATTATATATTAAAATATTACTTTAAAAAGTTTCATTTAAATCGATAAATAAAAAAGCTAATTACGTTTTACGATAAAGTAATTATATTTTCATGATTTATGAACCATTTCAAATAAGATTCGATACGACGTTGGAAATATTAAATAACAAATTTAATTTTGAAATATATCATATTCCATTTTCTGAGTTATTTGGTTTTCCTTAATATATTAATCAGACAATTTCTATTTCCTCTTTTGAGATTTGCCAAGTGAACGAAAATACGATCTAAATTTGAAACTCTGGTATTAACAAGAGAAGTAGGTAACCCTTTCGAATGACTCACAGTTTGCCAATCGAAATCCGACAAACGTTCGATCAGCCAGAAGGAATGTTTGTTGTGACAACCGGACTATGTCGGCGATCGGCAAACCCCCACTATTTGCACAAATCGCCGGTAATCAGTCTCAACGAGCGTCATCGTCCCAAAACTAACTCAACGTGAGGAACGTGTACCCTTTAGTTGGAATGATATATTCTACAAGAGAGAAAAAATCTCACCGTCTTTTCCCATCCCATGACGATAGCATTGATTCCATCTGACACGTTTGCGTTCACTGAAAGGTAATTTCACTATCTTCACGTTGGTAGAACTCAACGTCAGCTCTGATGTTAACAAACAAAAAATACAATTTAGAACATTTTTATACAAATGGGTATGTTTTCTTTGCATTTTACTAAAGATGATGGATAGCAAGTAAGATAAATTTGTGCTAAGAAATTCGACTAACGGTCAAGATAAAGTAATGTAATAAAGTTTAAAAAAAAAATTTCAAAAGCCTTCATTCTATACTGCTCACCTTTATCAAGCCAACGTCATAATCGAAAGTATGACCGTCATAAAGATTGTATGGAATGACTTTAGCTATATTCTTGATGAGCGTACCATCTTTAGCATAATAAGTATTTCCAACATGAATGGAAAGTGCTTTGGTTAGTATACTATAAAAAAAAAATATGAAAAAGAATGAACAAGGTAACGGAAAAATCAACAATTTTAAATTTTCAATATTAAATATCTATTAATAATATTGTTTTCGTAGCACAATCAAAAGGAAAATCTTCAACAAAATTAATTTTATAGGAATTAAAAAAAATGTGTACGAACTTCTCGACATAATGTGCAGTGGTTAATATCTATAATTTACTTATTATCAAGTCACTGTGGCGAAGCTCATTTTTATAAATAGCTTCAATAAAAATATAAAATAAAATAAAATAAAAAATCGAAAATAATATTACTAATATTATCGTAAATTAAATATATCTATTAGTACTAAAGAATATTCCAATGACATTAATATGCATGCTTCCTGATTTATTAATTATTCACTTTTAATTGTTTATACCATATTTTAAAATTCTTGTATTAAAACAATAGTTTAGTTATAAAGTAATTATATTTACTTAGGACTGATGTGCATTCATTGTAATATTCGTTCCCATTATAATTCTATTATTTCTACTTGGTGCAAAAACGAAAAAAATAAAGAAAAGATTGTACAACTTCTTTCCTATTTGACTTGCAATCCATAAACTGATCTGACAGCGGTCATATTTTTAAATCAACTTGACGTGATTCGAATCGCGATTACCGATAACAAATCACTCTTTGATACTGATACCGTTAACTGATTCACGTGAATTATTTTACATCTTGCTTGTCGAATTTCTACGAAAAATATCTTTAAATATTTCTTTTGACAGAACTATACAATATAATACGCGCGTGTAATTAATATTTATACGTAAAATATTATTTCTAAAATTAATTTATAAATTTTTCTACATACAAAAATCAATTTATTTAAACAAAAGAAGAAATTGTAGAAACCACAAACGAAATACCAATAAGTTTAAAATATAGTAAAAAAAAAAAAAATGAATCCTAAGAAAATATTTTTTTCATCGTCAAATGTGCTCCTAAAGATAATGTAACTTTGTCGTGAGAATTTTTTCCATTAAAGCAAAAATAACAGAAATATTTCAGATGATAAAGTTAGATCGTAAACCAGGTATACAGAGTGCATCCGAACAGGTAGTAAAACCAGATAGGGTGGGGCGGGAAGTTAGTGCCAAAAAAAAAGAAGTAACATGTTTTCGTTTTATATCTCGTCTTCGAAAAAATTGTGTCACGAGTTGATGTCCGAACGACGTTAATTTAGAAAAATATTCACAGAAATGCATTTTCTTTAAACACAATAATTAGAAATCTTTTTGAAATAATTTATATTTTCAGCAATAATAAATAGAAAAATTTTTAAGGGTTTAGAACAAAAATTAACAAGGGCTTAATAGAAAGTTGTAAAAAAAGTCTTAAGTCCCAAAATAAGGGACGCCTTCCTTAGGTAGGGCGTTGTAAGAGTCTAGCTTTCGAAAAAGAAAATATTGAACACGGCAAAAAAAGAAACGTAACGAGGAAGTAACATTAGTAATTAATAGTCTCAGTGATATTGTTAAAATTAGAAATTTTAAATTCTCTCGAATTTCTAAAGAGATACAGAAGAAATCGGAAAACTTCATGGAACAGGTAACGTCGGGACGAATTTGGTAAGAAATCAATAAGAGAAGTAATACAGTTAGATCAAAACGGTACTGATTCTAAAAACTAAATTAATGCTGAACGTTAACGGAAATAGATAAGGTCTTAATCTTGCGATAGGACTCTTTATGTATATATATTTATGATAAGAATATATGGAAATGAATTTTACGATAGTCCGCCAAGGGAAATGGTTAATGCCTCGATATATATCCAACGTGATGAATATTTAGTTCATTCGAATACATAGATAAAGAAATTTACGATTTTATCATTTCCTTCATCCGCGTAGCTACTTTGTCGATTTTATTTTTGACGAACGTATAGTTACAGTTAATCGTTACTGCGCATCAAATTACACGCGTTTGAATCCTACCTCCGTCTATCTTCTTGCCTTGGTTAACGTATTTCGTTAAACATTATCAAAGAATTTACAAAGAATCTAATAAATGTACCGTAAAATATTCGTCCGCAAGTGAGATTTTTCTGTTTTATTTTTTGTATTCTTTTTATTTTACTTTTCCTTTTCTGTTTTCATGTTAATGTTATACTTTAATTTCAACGTAAGGCGAATAATATTTCTTTTACCTCCATTTTCATGGGGAATCTTATTAAAATTCTCTTAATTAAATTTCGTTACATTAAATATAAAACATTATTGCTTAGACGATCATTTATAAAAGAACTATTTCGTTTTTATACGAGCGGATATGGTGCTGGAGTAACGTTAAAGCTATGTAATAATTTATGTAGTTGAATAAACTATTTCGGAAATGCGGGAAATTCGAGTTCAATGTAAATATTAGAAGAGTGAACCCGCATGAAATAAGCTGTCTATTATTATTAATGATATAGCGTATAATAAATGACTCATATAGTCAAAATAGAAAGCATAATAGTTCTAATGTTGAACGACAATATATCGTCATGAGAACGTTGTTAGAAATTATTTTAACAATAACAAAAATATATATATATATTTTCTCGATCATTTTTTACGATTACTTCAAAAAAGTATTTCCTTATTATTTCGTATTCACAAAGTAATGATTTCGTTGAGAGGAAAGTATTGTGAATTCAAGCAAAGCACCGATAAAATTTATCCGAAGGTCAACAAACCTCGCTTACGGCTATCGTACATGTAGCGTGAAAACCAATATAAATTGACTTTATCGTTCAAAATGGGTTTTTAATTGGTGCGCATGCATCAACAACATCGATATCGATAAGAAATTGCCAGGTCAATGCCGATGGCTTATAATAAAAGTCTAATGATCGAATGGAAAACAGCTTAACCAAATTTACGATATGCTTACGAATTTGTACAAACTCATATGATCGCTCGATCGTTCTTCGTATATTTCGTAAACGTTTCTTACGCAATAAAATCCTTGTTTATTCTACGATATCGTACGTAGATTAATAATGAACAAAATTATATATGCGTCGAAAAAAACAAACAGAACAATTCGAAGGAGTTTTGTCATATATATTATATATATACTCAAAAGAAATATTTCATCATAGTAAATACAAGTATATAGTATATACTAGATATATCTATATATGTATTGTACATATATGTAGTACCTACTTTGTCAGGGCAAAGAAAATCTACGGACACGCTTCCACATAAAATCAACAAAAGTCTGCATACGTAATTGCAATTACAACGTGTTTTCTCTTCAGTTTTTATTTCGGTATTCGGACTACTCCTAGCTTATGTACATTATCATTCGAGTTTCGCCATATGCTACACATATGTAACAGCGCATTTTTACTTTAATTTAAAATTCTTACTAATTACTCGCTAGTAACATCCTAAATAAAGCACTGCCGTTGTAATTAAGTAATTAACATAGTATTTCTTTACATCACCGGCAACGCCTTTTCATTTTGTCTATATATGCGTTCAAAAACGTCATATAAAGAAAAATAAGATATTTTTCGTCCGTTTGAAAATAAATTTCAGCCAGATCTAATAAACTAAATTGCTTAAAGATAAAGAGCGAGAGAGAGAGAGAGAGAGAGAGAAAGAAAGAGAAAGAGACAACAAAAAATGCATAAACAGGTCTGATAAAATATACACAACTACGAGCTAAATAAAATTGTAGATGCATTCCATGAAAATTATCATTAAAATTAATAAAAACATAATTGTTAATTGTAAAACATGGAAATATGTGAATATTTAGATTAGAAATATTACTCCTTGAATTAGGTTTAATTATCTGAAAGACGAAAACTTGAATGTAAACACGACATATTTCGAATTCATGATGCAACAACGATGCAGCTCAAAATTATCTACATAAGTTTGAGTCATTTTACGTGGGAATATTTAACAAATTCCTCATTGTGATGGTGAGTAAACTGTTCCAGTCATAGTATTACAGGAATTAACAATGTTACGATTAACGCAAGAGTATTATCATATAGATATGTATGCATGAATTTCAAAAGCTTTATATAGTACGACGAGAACCTTTAGTCGTACAAACAACATTAAAATGATCAAGCTGGTGATACTAATTTCCTTCCTCGGTTCCTCATTGACGTCTAACATCATTGGTTCTAGTATGTATTTAGTAATTACCAAAATTAATTATTTCGTTAATAATAAAATCTTATGAAATATTTTGTAAGAAATGACATATATTTCATATAAAATGCTAAAAAATATTATAAAAATCTATAAGATAATAATAATATTTAAAATGCGTTACGTAAAAATATTTTTTTACAATACGAAGATAAAGTAAACATATTTATGTTAAAAATTCGATTATTATCAAAACAATAAGATCACAAAAAGAGATATACACTGAGATGATTGAAAAGCATTATAACATACGATTTAGTTGAAATATTTGGATGAAAAGATAATTGTATACGATATGCTGATATTACCGTCTTATTTGAATGTCATATAGGCTATTATCGGAAAAGAATAATCCCGAAGTCAGTGGGGCAAAGAATTATTGGAGGAGAGGATGCCGTTATAGAAGAATATCCATTTGCAGTTAGTATACGTCGTGCGATCGACCTTTACGGTCCATTTGATATATAGAGAATAATTCTTTTTCCTGCAGGTTTCTCTACAGAACAACGTTACAATTTTTGGCCATGATGTCGAGCATTTCTGCGGCGGTAGTATTATCAGTGATACGTGGATAATAACATCGGCTCAGTGTGCTCTCAGGCAAGACCATTCAGTTCCAAATCGCTCGATATAGCATAATCGCATAGTATACCTATGCATTGATAAGTTTACTTTTTTCTTCCCTACAAATTCGAATATTCCTCTTCTTGCAGTATAAACGTGAGAGAATTTCACATCAGAGCTGGAAGCACGTATTATTATAAAAACGGCACGACGTATAACGTTGAAAGGATCGTTGTTCACCCAGCCTTCAACTATCACAATTACGATTTCGATGTTGGACTTGTAAAAGTAATGTGGCTATTGATGATCGATTAATTAACTACTTACCTGAAGTATTATTCAATTACAGTATTTAATAATAAACAAAAAAAATGTTATATTTCAGTTGAGAAGAAAAATAGTGTTTGATAAATTGAAACAACCAATTAAATTACCAACAAAAGATCAAGAAATCAAGGATGGTGTTGAAATTACTATAGTCGGTTGGGGAGCAACACAGGTAAGGGAGATAATAAATAAGGAATATTTTTTTCTTCCCAATAGAAAAATTATTATATATGTGTGGCTATATCTTTTAATACTTTTATCGGTAAATATCTTCTTTCAGAATCTTGCTCCTTTTTCTGAGAATCTTCAAAAAACTAATTTACCCAAAATTAGTAACGAAGAATGTACTTTGACATACGGGTATCAGCTGACCGATCGAATGTTTTGTATTATCTCTGATAATAGTAAGCCTTGCGTCGGTGATTCCGGTTCATCGGCTGTAATAAATAACACGTTAATTGGTAAATCTATACATCTTTTATTCTTTTTATTTAATTGATTAATTAATAATTAACTTAATAATAATTCTTTTTATAGGTGTAGCATCGTGGAGCGGTGCTTGTGAATTTTCATACCCAACTGCATACACGAATCTATCCGAAATGATAGATTGGATTAAAGAAAACACTGAAATATCCTAATCTTAATTAATTTACGTAGGCGAAATATGTGATTTCTTTGAAATTTATTTAAATTTTTTTTGATATTTATAGATGCGATGAATTGTAAAATATTGTTTATGTAATTACATACATATCATATTTTCTAATAAAATTGTAAAAAAAAAGTCGTGATAAATATGCTTTACATCATTTTACTTTCGAATATTACACATTATCTATTATAATATCGCTAAAGAGCTAAATGTCGACCACAAAACAATTTTAAATCATTTACGAAAGGTTGGATGAAAAATAAGAAAATAACTTGTTTCACTTTTGCATTAAAAATATGAAGAAACTTATTCTCCAATCCAATAAAACAAAATTGATTTCACAAGTACTTATAGATGAGAAAAATGTAAATACGAAAGACGAGGAAAAAGTAAGTTTTCCAAATTGTACCTATACTTATCGAAAGAGTACTGTTAAAAACTAATAGGTTCGTAGTAATGCAATGATCCCATTAAGTCGAATACAAAATCCGATAGTTACATTGATACAATAGTTTACACATCGATTCGTATTCGTTGAATCAGCTCGTTAGTTCATCTTCCACTCTTATTTTCCACATCGTGACGGTACTTCTTCGTGCTGTTGAGAAAAATTAATCTCATCGATTGATACAAAAGAAAAAAAAAGAATCGAATCATTGATCGACTGAAGGAATTATACCTAGTTGTGAGGCTCAAAAAAGATGTCTTTTTATGAATTTTTTATAGAAACAGTTTTTATTTATCAATTACAAGTGATGGCAATTCAAATAGAGCCTACTTTTAAGAATACAATAGCGCGTCGATCATGTAAAAATATTAATGTGCACCGCTCCTGTAGATGATGTCCCGAACGACCTCCAAAAAAGGCGCTTGGCGGTGATCTCTATATCGGCGGTTTGGATTATCTGAATTCAAAAATTATTGTGGATTCTTTAAAGGATAGATTAATGCAGGTATTAAAACGCAGGAATAATAGAAATTTTGATTTTTGACAAAATGGCGTCTATTTGAAAAAAGTGTCTTGTTTTTGACTGAAATTTTCGCTCCAAATTGATAAAAAAATAGTAATAATTTTAAAAAATTTTTATCCTTCATTTTAATACCTGAGGAATATATCTAAGAAGATTGTGTAAAAATTTAAGATCGATCGGTTGAGCCATTGCTGAGAAATCGAGATCACCGACTTTGAAAACACCGTTTTGAGAAAAACGCGTTTAAAGTTTCAGAAGTAGTTTACACATAGTTAAAAATTTTTTTCTTTAACTTACATAGTATCATCTATTCCAGGGATTATCAGGATCAGATCAGAGGTCTATTCAGACCTTCTGCAGTATCGGTAGCTTCTAATAAGTCCAGCTGGTGTTGTCGTCGAGCCATTCTTCGTTCTCGCGTGCTCCTATGCGCTCTCACATCGAAGATCATCACACGCTCTGCGTCCTCTTTGTCGACATAAGCATGAGCTGCGGTGATTAATGAAAGTCCTAATGCACTCATAAAGTACAATAATGATTTTGTACCTTCATTAAACATTCCAGCTGCAATGTAAGCCGCTATTTCAACAACTTTAGAGCCACATGGAACAATTTTTGGAGTTTTTTTCCATATTAACTGATTATAACTCTCATTATTGTTTTGTGTAAATCCACCAACACACCTTTCCAATAATTTTACGTTGCTAAGGTCTTCATAAATTGGATATATAACTTCAGCAACATCAGCTGATAAAGTTGTATAATCATAGGTGTAAGAAGATAATGTGTCTGTTGCTAGCGCTTGCTGCCAACTACACCATGAGCCTTCTCCACCTGGGCACATTTCGTGTTGAGGCTTCTCATCAGTCGAACAATAGTGATAATATGTTTCCCAAATTGCATTATACATATTATCCACGGATTCACAATTTCTCCTTATTGCCAAACCATAGTAGACTGTCAGCTTATCTATTAGCTTAGCCGTGAGTTTACCTTTTCCTGAAAGTACTTTTTTTGGAATTTTTTTTCTGCCTTTTTCAACTGTTCCTGCATTTTGTTTTACTAGCTCGCGGAGTCGTGAACCCATTTTCTTCTGAACATGCCCGATACATTCTTTTTTAACAACTTCAACTTCACCGTAAGGAGCTAACACTCTGACGTGGCCTTACAAATTCAGGTATATCTCTGAAAATATTTATCAGATTGGCTTCAAATTTTCAGAGAATGTACTTAAATATATGTACATTCCGAAAATGCAAAAAATTGATTTTTTTTTTTGAAAATTTTAACTAGATATAACCCCTGAAAGTGACATACTGCTCCGTGAAATGTATTATTTTTTCTTTTTTGATACTGATTGAAAAATTATTTAAACAAAAAGAAGCATTATTTTTATGTAAAGAGTATTATAATTTAATACTCGATAAACGGCAAATTTTTTAAAGATATTAATTGAAAATATGTGCATTACTTTAAATTAGAAAATAATATAAATTTCCTTTGATACTATTACCTTTTAACAATTATTATTATTTATCAAAGATAAAAATAATTTAAAAATATTCAACAAAGCGTTTCAACCATTGTACTTCGCAGTTTTTAATTCTTATATCGAGTGTTCAGCGATACTTCTCAATCTTCAAAGTAAAAGTAATTCCTTTAGATTCAAATCCTTTCTTTCCTCAAAGTAATTTAGGTGTTCTCATTATCGCTTATCGCTTAATAAACCGAAGCACCGTTAATAATACGACAAGATATTACGTCATTAACCACAGTGATTATTATTAATGTGATTATTCAGCGTCTAGTATTTCCTCGCTTATTTCACTTCCACGATGGCCATTCATTTTATCTGTTTATTAGTAATAATACGTTCAAGCTTATAAACCGTGTTCCACGATTATTAAATCGTAAAGTAATCCCCTGTAGAATTATATAAATTTTTAAAAATATAAATTAAAAATATATAGACGATAAAAAAAAAGAAAATACTAAAATATAAAAAATGTATATCATTCACATATAAATAATATATATATATATATATATTATTAGGGTGGGTCAAAAAAATCAATAATTTTTTTTTTACAAGTGACACGGAAAAATGTGTTGCTTAGACACCTTAAAAAAATTCTCACCAAATATGAGCTCTTAATTTTAATAGGAAGATCCTCATTATTCATACCTCATATTAATTAATTGTACAGAAAAATGTTCTGGAAGAATTTTGTAGGAAATTTAATGCTCTACAAAAAAGGTATCTTATATTTTTTCCGTAAACCTCACCACTTGTAATATATATATATATATATATATTATGAATATCTATTTAATATATAAATCTAACATAATTTTATTACAAATAATATACATATACTTATAAAAAGTATTTAAATCCTCGACACCCCTCTCAAAAGACAAAAAATAACAAATTTAAGGGAATTAAATTGATACTTCCTAGTACTTTGGTGTACTAAGCATAAAGCCTTTTAACTTTTCAATGAAAACTTAAATAAGACAAACCAACAAATTTAAAAGAAGATTAAAAAGTTACTTTTCAAAAAAACAGATATTATGATATAATACTATAAATATACGTTAAATAATCTGTTAAAAATATAAATTTGGTCAGTTGTTATTCACAGACAGCCCATAAAACAGAACCGTTTTTATTAGGACATTAATGCGATCGTTTCGAAAGCTCTTCTCTTCATAATTCTCATTTCGAACATGAACGCTCGTCCTCTTTATTAACATGCGAAACTGTTAACGACGTAATCGGACGAATAGAAAATATGTATACAGAAAGACAAGAGAGAGAGAGAGAGAGAGAGGAATATGAGAGAACACAGAATGAAGATATAAAACAATATACGTTGGTTACGCTTTGATGTTCATACTCGTGATAAAAGGGATTCTTTGTCAAATTATATGACGCTTTTGTACTATACCACGCGACTATAAATCATAATTCGGTAATTTGCGCGAGACTGGACGTTAAAACATATACAGTAACAAAACATAAGAATCATTACATATGACGGACATCGTATCCTTCGAAATTTACATTAAAGTATACGAATATTACAAAGGCGTTGAATAATATTTGAAACTGGTAAAAGCTTTGCGAACATAACACGCTCAACTCTTTGAAAATATAATATTATACATACCCACCACCTACATACGTTAATTAAATGTAAACATTAACTCGTAAAAATGATCAAAGCCTTTTTTGTATAAAAATATATTCTTTACATTTGTAGAACGAGATAAATGAAAATAAAACCAATGAGAACGGTATAAAAGTAGAAACAAATTTGTAAAAAAAAAGAAAAAAAAAAACAAAAAATATGAGAAAAAAAGAGAATGGGCATAATACAATGTTATTCCTGACGTTCATCGAACAAAAAATTTTGTAAGAGAAAAGTGGAAATTTTTTTTGAAACTACCACCAGTACCTATACCAACGGAAAATATCTTCTCGTGCGCCGTCAATTAACCCCACAGCGAGTGGAGTAAATGGAAACGTTAATAACCCGCTAGGAAAGAGAGAGAGAGAGACAGAGAGAGAGTGAGAGAGAGAAAGTGGTAATGTGTAGAAAAGGACGGAAGAAAAAAGAGAGATAACGGAAGATGTGGTTTCAGAACAAGAGAAAGAGAGATAGGGAGAGAGAGAGAGATAGCATTTTCTCCAGAATCGCTCTGCAGGAAAGCAAAAGCGTAGCATGTACGGAAAATGCCATAGTCGAGGCGCTTATTGCGACAATTTGGCAAGATCCTCGCCGATATTAGCACCGCTACCAAGCCACAGTTATCCCCTGTATGAAACGCACCCTTCTCCCCCCCCCCCACGTCTTCCTCTCTCTCTCTCTCTTTTTCTCTTTCGCTTGCTACCTTCGCTCTTTTCAGTAGGTACGTTAGAAACTTAATAACATAAAACCGACTAATACGTAGTACTATTTGGTAGATGCACCGCCATTACTCTTGAAACTCGTTAAACACCGCATTTCTTTAGCTCGACTAGAAAATAAAAAAAAAATAAAAAATCTCAGTCCCACGGGACTTACCCTCCACCTTTTTCACTATCATTTTTTCTTCCTATCTTCTTCTCTTTCTTTTTTTGTTTTTTTTTATCTTCACACACATGAGATCATATCACCATTTTCTCGAGTAGATACCAATTTAAATACTCGGATACTAACAGTTGTATACATATATATACTACATATATAAATTTACCTAAACGTAAATGATACGGGTTCTTCCTTCATTAAATTTCTATCACCCCTTCATTTCTTTTTTATATCACTCGAGAGACCTACTATCCTATAAGTTAGAATGAAAAATCTCTGACAAGAAAACACGAATGGAGTAAAAATGATTCTTTTTTTTTAGATACACTTATATAACATCTAGGTATTTATCTACTTACATCGATTTTAAATTCTTCTCAAAAACTTTCTAAATGCTTTTCAATGCGAAAGAGTTTAGGGGAAAAAAAAGAAAAAAATATAGTCGAAAGAAGATCTTTTTAAAGTCAAAAGTATAAAGAATGAAGTCGTAGCTAGCTTTTACGAGTTCGACCCTATTTACAAGGGAAGAAAGAAGCTTCCAGGAGGATAAGGAAGTACGATATGGAAGAAACACTAAGTTGGAAAACGCAAGGGCAAACCGTCTTGCCAAGAGTACTTCTTCGTATGAACGTTTTTCTTAATTTAAGTCGTTTACAAGGTGGCGTTCAGACAGAGACTGCCCAACCGCGACTCTATTCTTAGACATTAACGAAAATTTAAAGGCATTAAAGCGATTTTCGCGAAAAAGAGGAGCTAGTAGAAACGCTTTTACTTTTTAAAAAAGAAACCAAAAAAAGAAATATAATACTCCCTTTCATAACAAATTTGAAATTCTTACCTTTCGTAGACACAGCACTGTTCGTTTTTCCTCGTGTCGAGTCACGACAATTGAAAGAAAAAAACACACAGAAAGACAGAAAAAGTTCAAACAACAACAAATGATAGTCGTCAGCATCGGTTAAGATTATGGCTTTTATCGAAGAACCGTTTTGTATTCGGAAACCCTCGGCTATCAGAACCTATTTTAAAAGCTTTCATCGTTAGAACGTTCCTCTATGACCTCGCGTGGTTTGCTTGCTGTTATCTCATCGAACTCTATTCGTATCACATCGATCGATTTATGTTACAGCGAATGGACGAGAACGAAAATTTGCAAATTCGTCCGCTCGTTACTGGTTTCCGTATGCTTTTTTTATATAAAATATAGAATAAAACCCCTCTCCAAAATAAAAACGAAAAAAAGAAAGAATACTCTAGATGTATACAAAAGCATAATAGTAAAAATAAAATCATCGATAAAGCATTTTCATTAAAAATAATAAGTATTACATTGAGATACATGAACAACCACAATTAAACTAAACGAATTTATCCTGTTATTTTCGATGTACAATCAGAAAATGTAACATTAGAATTTTTCACCGGGAGAGAAATAAAGAAATGGAGAATTACAATATTGAGAATACGAAAAACCCTTCTCCGATTCTAAAATCAACGATAGCATTAATGCTGAGAAAGAACCGACTACCGATAGAATATGTATCTTAATACATAAATCATAAGTGCGGTATTAAAATGACGAAGCATATGCTGCTAGACGTCAGTCGGTTTTTCTTTTAGGTATATACTTTATGTAAAAAAAAATCATAAAAAATTCTTATTTCGATATTTTATGAAAACAAAGATACCACCAGATGGTCTTGTGTCCAGCGCATTTTCAAATATTTTACGTGAAATATTTAGATTATAAGTTACAGCACACACATATATATGTGTTTATTCATCCTATTCTACCCTATAAAAAACAGTTCTCAGAATTTTTTCCAATTTTTTTACCTAACCCAAAAAAAATTATTAATTTTTGAAAAAAATGGCTCTTTTTTTTAAATGGCTATAACTTCTTCAAAATTCAACCTATTGGGACGATTTTCTTTAAATTTTTTTTTTTTAAATGTACTTTCGAGAGAAAAATACAAACGAATTTTAAAATGATAATCTCCCTGAAATTTTTGCATTTTCCAAAACATTTTTCAATTTTAAAAATTTAAAATGTTTTTTTTTAAAAAACTTTGTTTTCTGAGACTATAAATTGAGTATATAATATTGTAAAATTGTTTATTTGCATTAATTTAATTTCAAAAAAAAAATAAATTAAAAATTTTTTTTTAATTGAATAAAAAAAATAGGAAACTAACTCAACCCACTCTGGGATTGGCGGGGATAATCGCAGAATTAGTGAAAGTTTTTTTTTAGAAAATAAAAGAAAAATGAAAAATAGCGAACTTCGAGAAAATAACGGTTTCTCTTAAAAAATGCAAAAATTTCAGGGAGATTATCATTTTATAATTCGTTTGTATTTTTTTCTCGAAAGTACATTTAAAAACATAAATTTAAAAAAAATCGTCCCAATAGGTTGAATTTTAAAGAAGTTATAGCCATTTAAAAAAAAGAGCCATTTTTTCAAAAATTAATAATTTTTTTTGGGTTAGGTAAAAAAATTTGAAAAAATTCTGAGAACTGTTTTTCATAGGGTAAAATAGGATAAAAAACTTTCAGCCAAATCGAAAGGGGTCAGAGTCAAAAGTGGTCGATTTGACGTGAAATGCCTCATATATAGGTCAATCTTTACAAAAAAGAAAACAAAAAGAGAAAATAAAACGAATGATTAAAAATGCCTAATAACACGAGTTTACAGCATAGTATATAACTGAAAATCTAATAACAATTATATAATAATACAGATATAAAAATGTCGACCGAAAAGAGAGAAAGAGAGATAATGAGAAAGATATAGAAGAATGGTTAAAAATATTTAGAAAGAAAAAAAGAACAGAAATAGAGATTCAAATTTTAAAAACGAGAATAACCGAGAACGCAATCCATGATTTCACGATCGACGCATACGTTCGTGCAAATCTTGTCAAAGGTTTCCATCGATGCGACGTGCAAATAATTCCAGAGCTCTTTGCTCCCTCCATCCCTCATCGCTCTTTCCAAAATCCGATCGTTTCGTACCTGTCGGGCGTGACGAGTCCACAGGACAGGATTCCATTTCATCCTGTCGTGCTTTTCCTGATGCCGTTACTGGATATATGACGCCACTCGCTTGTACTAGTTCGCGAAAATATAAAGTGTCGTCCGAACAAAGTTAACCAACGATAGACTTCGTAGATTTCATTGACGCATCGTGAAAGTCGATTGAAATTCCCTCCGTGTCAATCTTTGACGAACTTAAATAACGAATTACAAACAAACATACATCGGATCGCGACAAAACTATAAATTTGTTATCGGTTTTTTTTTCTTAATAAATTCACTAAATGCACTATATCTGTTATATATATATATAGAAGTGCACCAGAAAAAAAGATTTCCAATAAAAAAGTCGCTCGAATTAGTCGAATATATTCCTGCGATATTAAAACCTAGGAACAATATGAAAACCGACAAGAGCTAATGGAATTTAATTATCGATCGTTCGTGGCTTATAATTATCGCCGAAGCTCATTTCATGCTTATACGTCATAAAACTATCCATAGGGGTAGGAAAAACCTAGATAATCGTTCGACATTGTCTTTTAATGAGACACCTATAATATTCTTCCGAACTATCAATCATCTTTTATATGCAATCTATCGAAATGTAAAAAAGAGAAAAAAGAAAAAAGGGAGATAAAAAATTCAATATAATTATCACCGTACTCGTCGTATCCTCGTTATATCATATGACGAAGTAGTAGAATTTGTTTTCTCGACGGATGCCAATTATCGTCTCTGAGTAAACTACTCGATATGTCGTTTATTATGGTAGTGAGCCTCTCGTTCGGATCACGTATTTGTTTTCCCTTATATGAAGTTTACCTTTCATGTATGCCAATGGAAAAGAACGATGAAGCTTCGACAGTACAGATGGTGGAGAGCAAGAAGGGGCAGAAAAGTAAAGGAGGATAAGAGAGGTGAGATCAAAGGAATGAAAAAAACGATAAATATGTCTACCGAGTGTAGGGAAAAATATTACGAAGCTGTCGCCTCGATTTTGCGAGCCTTATTTGCTTATATTCTCACTGCTGCGAGCCAACGTTTGCTTCCACATCGAACATCATCCACCCCGTCCGTACTGCGTATATATCCTCGTATCTAAAGCACCACACCACACCAACCACCATGCTACAACACACCCGGACTATATTCGAGTTACATCTCAGAGCTATACTTCTACAAGTATAACCATCTAGTATGGGTTATACGATGGCCGGATACCCGAGATGGTGGAAAATTTTTCTACACGGGGTAGCGACGAAGAACGACTGCCGGAGGCTTTATGTAACGTGCATACGTTACGGTCCTTTATCCCGTCATTGTTTTCCTCCAAGTTTTCGCCTGTTTCTTTCTCTCTCTCTCTCTCTCTCTCTCTCTCTCTCTTTCTCTCTCTCTCTCTCTCTCTCTCTCTCTCTATTTCTCTCTATTTCTCTCATAGTAGCATTGCACGCCAACCGTAAACTACTACTACTACTACTACACCCTTTCCACTCCGATCTCACCCCAAATTTTCCGCGCGACGAGCGCGCCTCACCTGGAAAGTATTTTCTTTCATGCGTTCCTCCTTTACCGATCGATTTTACCCTTACTTTAAGTACCTCACAAGTATACTAAAAATGTCGAAGATGCACCCCTCTCTCTTGACGTGCTTTTTTTCAAAACTATATATCAGTATATAAAAGGAAATCGTAGAAATATTCAAAAACTCTTCTCGATACTTTTCTTTTTCTCTCAAATGAACAATATTACGAAAGTTTGGTAAAAATACATACAAAATGAAAACAATGATTAGTCGCAAATAAAAATAGAAATTACAGAATATGATCTATACATCGATTAAACATTACCAAAGTTGATCTTGATAGTTTGGAAGATCTCTCAAAGAAAAATATAACATTGCAATTCTCTTTTGTTCTTTCTCCTATGTACTTCACAAAAACATTTGCTTCCTTACTTGAATACAAGAAACGAACAGCAAAGAAAATAGGAATTTAAAATGGACTATTATCTCGAGCAGTAGGTACCTACCTACGTGACAAGTATAGTAATGGAAGAGAGAGAGAGAGAGAGAGAGAGAGAGAGAGAGAAAGTTAAAGTTCAACGAGAATGTGTAAAATAACGCGAGTGAAACGTTTTAAAAAAGACGAAGGAAAGAAAAAAAAGAAGAAGAAAAAAAAAGTATAGCTCACCTACCGGAATGTAGGATGACAAAGGATCTTTTCTCTCGATTTTCAGTAGAGTAGATGGAAGGCAAAGGTCCGATGTATATTACGATGACAACAAGGCTCTTTTCCTCTCTCTCTCTTTCTCTCTCGCTTACTCTTTTTCCTCTCATGACTCAGGCCAACGTAGGTAACTACGAGAATTTCTAGTGGCCGCGCTCGTGTAGCGGAATTCCGAGCCCTTTCCCGTGAGCGTGCCAACGCGGAGGTAAACTTTTAATACGGAATTCCTCACGCGACGTCGGCATCGTTTGCCGATAGCGTAAAAGGCGCGTTGGAAGTGGTTTGGTTGAAGGGGCATAAGGGAAGGAACCCAGCTGAATGGAATTCTTACCCTAGACACAAATGGACACGAAATTAACTTTGCTCGCTACGCGGTTGACTATAGAAATTACTACGATGGAATAAGCATAAACCTTAAATTAGCTCATACCGTTTAATAACCAAAGGAAAAGTCCGTGCTAAAGTTGTATTTTTTAATTTTATATTCAATTTGGAAAGTTTAATATATGAAATACTCAAAAATTTTTAAATTAATATTTTTTAGACAATAAGTCTTATAATATTACATATTTTAATTTCCTTTCCTTTGTAAGCAATAAGCATTATATTTGATTTCCTGTCCTTTTATATTATTTTCTTTCCTTTTACATTTATTTCTTTTTCTTCTGTAGTTATTTAATTTCCTGTTTCCTGTTTGAAGTGCAATCTTAATCTTAGTTAAACAAAGCCTTGTGATCTTTCCGATGTGTATTAAAGTTAGGTATCGTTTACTTAAGAGAAACCGTTAGCAACATTCAAGACAAAGCGATGCCAGCAATAAAAGACTGCCGCTTCCGAAAAGGGTCCGATCTTTTCCGATTTTCAGCCCCACCTCCAGTGATACTGGAGGCCAATAAAATTCATATGTTCCCTGTCTCCCTCCAAAAGGGCGTAGCTTACTTTTGGTATAGATATGTGAAAATAAGTAGGGAAGAAAGAAGTTAATATCACCGTCTGTTTTTAAGTTAATCTCCGTCTGTTAAAGTCTTACAGTTAATCTTCGTCTATTTGTTATTTTTCTGTATCAGTTATCAGTTAATATAATAATATATTTTTCTCTGAATCCCACAACTTAAATAATTTCAATTTATAATGTCAAAAGAAAAATGTTGTTAATCGTTCGAAATAACTCGCTGTAAAATAAAAATCATTTAGTGATATTAGTGAAGGATCAGGTATGAGATCGTTGAAGCGTTTAAATAAACGAAAGAGAAAAAATTCGAAATAAAAAGAAAAAAAATATGTATATGCATATATATATATATATATATATATATATATATATATATATATATATATATATATATATATATATATATATATATATATATAATACCAAGCTGTGCGTTATTCTGGAGTATGCAGAACGTTAGCGGTAGAATTTTAGCCAATTAAGTCAGACCGCTTCGCTGTGAGAGGAGTTGAAAATTTAAACGACGTTTAAACTACAAAATTCTCATCTTTGATTGATCGTTAGTGCGAGCAAACTCGACTTAAATTTTTAATCATGTTTGTGAAACTGACCTATACTTTCCTGCACTTTCTGCGGACCTCGTAGCCCAATGGAACGTAATAACTAACATTGCCACCTGTGCACATATATCCTCAAACTATCAGATATTTCTTTAAATTTTACAAAATTCACGATTGCTCGACACAGTTATCCAGTATATCCAATCCCTATTAAAATGATCAAAAAAAATAATAGGACAATTGATTTTGAGAATAAATAAAAATTTGTTAAAAACTGTCGATGTAAAATGATTTGGACTACTCGTGGGGAGATCTGCCTAGTAACATTTATTCAAAATAAACGAACTCCCGAAGCTTCAGGAATTTCGATCAATAGTTGCAAGTTATAAAGAATAGCGGAGGAATGGGCTACTGGTCCCAGGATATAAATGTAAAAGGGGAATAGCAATGTGCATTATCAATACTAACCGGGTATTCCGGGGTTAGACTTATGGCACACGACCTATATAATCTCACTCCATTTCCTAGTACAAGGCCTTAGGGAGATGACCGCTTGGTCGAGGCTAACCCTCTAAAACCGGATGGTCTGTACCTACGAACCCTCATCTCTATCTTTCCGTTCGACTCGCAAGCTCGCTCTGGCTTTTGTACGATAAGCTAACACTCCGAACATACCACTTCCCATTTCTAATTAGTTGCTACTCAAATGAATTTTAACGTAGATTTGCCAGAAATAGAGGAAGAGAGAGAGAGACAAATGGACAGACAGAAAGATTATCACGTCAGTTAAATAGATGTTCAATTAACTTAGATTTCTATTGATATTCCAATATCGAAACGGTCTTATTAATTTAACTTGCAAGTAGATAGTAAACGGAAGATTTAATGAATGAACAATTTTCCCCAACATTGCAATATAATTTGTATCAATTTGTGTCAATTTGTGTAAATTTGTATAAATAAAATTGTAAATCTACAATTAGAGTATTAAAGGTATTTTTGTTAAATTTCCTATCTTTTCACTAATGCTATCAAACGAAATATACGTAGGAGAATTAATTTGCATAGGTATGTTTAAAGACGACAGTGTTGTCACCTAAAGGTGATTTAACGTGAATTATCACAAAGACCAAGGGAAGAGAGTGGAACGAAGCAAAGAGTAAGATAGAGAGAAAGAGGTTTACTTAGACGCGCTTCCTGTACTGTACCTGTGAATATGTCGCATCGTACGTAGTTATCTTCTTGCGACTATCAGAGTAATCAGAACCATAGTATATAATTACCACGCGAAGTAAAACCGAGAGTTGTGCCAATAGTTGAAGATCATAGAAAAGATTCCTTCTTTAGATACATTTTGCTTTAAATGAAAAAATTGTGATCAAAACAGAAAAAAATATATCAAATTCGTTGTTTTAACTAATTATATTAAAAAATCCTAATCATTTTTATTGCCCAAATCATTTATTACTTCGAATTAACAAAATAAATTATAATTACAATGATAACAATTACTTCCAATTATCTAGATAATATCTTTTATGTAAAAAAAAAAGATAGATCTATTAATACTTGTAATAAATCAAATTTTCATATAGTATTCTCTCTGGAGAGTTAAAATAGCCGCATCAGCGGCACTCAACGAAAACGTCCGGTAAAATGAATCGAAACTACTGACTCGAACGTAAATCTCTGTCATGATATTTTCACTTCCTACAGTGCCTTTCGACTAACCCCTCCGGGCACTATTCTCAAATCATACACGAAAGTCTATTTTAGATTATAAATCGTACAAAATTTTGTTACTGAGATTAACTTTGATCAAACATAGATCGTATAAATTTTCTTTTGTTTGATCATCTGTTTTTGATCGGTTAACGTTTCTTTGATTATTTCTAAATAACCGTTAAAAGTGCAACAGTTTTTTCGTTCGTTCGTTAGTTAATTCGTAGATGAATTATTTATCCCCATTAGAAGAGAATTCCCCTACAAACACGTGTATATGTTTCTCCACTTATTTTTACGCACCAGTAAAGAAAGTTTCGTGACGGAAAGGACGCATGACACTCGCATGCGTGAACATTATCGAGTCTCGTTGGAGAGATAATCCCCATGATCGCACCTGCATTTGGCACGACTCATACGAACATATTTACCGACGACGCGCAATTTGCATTTTAATTACTCATTGCCAGTGCAAATATTGCAATCCTCGTTACGCGGTCACGACATGGCCTCTGGCAAAATTGGCGTCGCTTACCCTGCGACGAGACTCAGCACTGGGGGATATATGTAACCCCATGTACTCTATTCGTACAATTTGCTCTTTCCTGAATGCACGCTGCATGGGACCATTTTCCTACTTTGTTTGTTCACCTGTCGGATTTCGGATTTTCTTAACATTTCGATAACGAACGTGAGCTTACGTTATAATTGGCAAATCAAAGAGATCTCTCATATTACGCTTACCTTTACTTTTTCTACTCTTATAGTTACAAATTAATAAATTTCTGCGTGTCTATTTCGTATGAAAATGTTTCCATGAATTATCAAAATTTGAATTTGAGCACCTACCCTCAACTCCCATGTAATAACCCAAAATACGTATCTGAATATTTTATCGTTTTATGATTGCTAATTTCGTAAAACATTAGAGGGGGATTCTTAAATTGAATTAAATATAAGCAGAGGAAACTGATGAATATGTAGTGAATTTTTTTAAGGATCCTACCTACGTTTTTCTCGATTTCTTTCGATTTTCCACTAGAACGATTCGTATCGAAAACAATTACCATCCCACCCCCTTCCCCACCTCACCCACACCTCTATCCTGTCACGCTCTATACTTCTAGTAGTAAGAGAATAGAAGAAAAAGAAGTTAGAGACGGTATTCAGGTTAGACGATTGTCGCAAAATAGTCTTTCGATTTCGTAAACTCAGCTAGCCTGCGCGTATCCCATACGATTTACATTGTGACAAGGAGAAGCAATCCTCTACTGTCTAGCAGTCCTGCCATTGAGCAAAAAAGCCGGACACGACAGGATGAAAGAACAAATTTCTATTTACTTACCTCTATCCAGGGTTCTTCCATTCTCCCATTCCTATTCTCTATCGACCTTCCACGCTTCAACTCTTTTCTCGGTCGCACACTTATCTTCCGACCAATTCTCTCTCTCTTTCTCTCTTTCTCTCTTTTTCTTTATCTTCGAAGTTAGAACCTTTAAATTTCGTGAGACGATAGAAAGAAATTGCTAGCGATTTCATTCTAGGTGCATACCTAAGTATAATACATTCAATGAGGTTCATTTTTCACTCTGTCTTCGACACATATTTCTTGAAAATACTACTATACTTTTGTATATCCTATATGTGTATGGGAATGTGTATATGTGTATATGTAAATATCGTTAAAAGTAAAAATCTTTAAAACAATAGTAAGATTGTCGACAAAAAATCATGCATATGTGTGACCATTGATGCATGTTCTTTCAGTTCTACCTACAAATGCTGACAAAGAGAAAAGAAAAAGAGAATAATAATGTTCAAAGTACGAGCTCGTCAAAAGTAGTACCGTAAAGCACTTTGACACATAAAAATATTAGAACTTTTTTAGAGAACTAGTTGTTACATTTTCTTTTATATATAAGTGGTATAGTATTATATTAAATAATAATTAAGTTTTTTTATTAGCCAAACTAATACTTTAAATAATGATTATACTTACTTACGTAATTTATTTTCATTCTAAATTGAGGAATTTTGTTGAATTTATTTTGTGTGTATTATATCAGGTTTCTATCAGCCTATTGTGAACCAAATTCCACATATGCATGGATAAATATTTGTTAATTCAACGAATATTTGTTGATGAATGTTCACGTACGAATGTTTGCTGAAGAAATCTGTCCACGCATACCCCTGAAACATTGAATATTTGTATTTAGTCAAGACGAACGGAAATAAAGCGATTGTTCAGATCTTCTGACGCGTATTGGTTTACCGATGTGAGATAGAAAATATTCGTGTTCAGTTAAAAATACCGAATTTTTACTAACGAACGTAAACTTTTTATCCACACATGCTGTCTATCCCCCCAAAATATCAAATATTCCAATTCGAACAACACATTTGTGTAACAGATAAAAGCTGCTATTATTTTATTTTACAATGAACGAGTTTCCATTATTAAATAAATAAATAAATGTAAAAAATTTTCAAAATCTATAAGGGAAACAAAAACAGTAAAACTTTCAAACATAATAATAAACAATAGAACAAAGAAAAAAATATAAAAATTAGAAAAATCAGAGAAGAAACTTTTCAATAAGATAAAAGATTATATAAAAACAATATGCCAAAAGAATGGGTTTAGTCATCGAAAGGAAATTTAGAAAAGAACTTTTTTTAATCCCTACAGGAATTAATTTTTTAAGCGAAAATAAAAGGATTCAAGTTTTTATTGGATTTTTGTTTCCTTTATTCATTTTATATCGAGAACACTTGAATGAGCGAAAACAAATTGGTGAAACAATGAATGTACATAAACAAATCATTTTCCACCATAGAAAAATTTGAATATAAAAAATAATTAATTATACACACATACAACATGCACACATACATCTTCCATGTCTCTAAAGAGCTTTAATTAGTTAATTTTAGTAATACCTAAATATCCTAGCCTAAAATCCAACATATATTACTTATTTACTTAAAAAATAAATAAACAATAAAATAAGATGAATATCACATAATATCAATTTACAAAAATCGTTTAAAAAAAATAAAGAAATAAACTTAAAAAAAAATAAATCGATGAGTGAACGATAGATACAAAAAAAGGGTTCTGGCATCCTCGTTATTTTCCACTTTTATGAGATCATTGTAACTTTCGTCGTTGTTACGAAAGATTAAGTTGACGAAAAGAGAAAGAGAGACAGAGAGAGAGAGGAACGTTTTCCACCGTTCATCGCGAAAAGACGAAAACGAAGAGGATCTCGTTGAGTTCGGTTAAGAATGGGACGATATTTCCTTCTCATCTCCGTTTCGGTGAAATGTTCACCTAAAAGTTTCGTTGCCCTTCTTAACGAAAAACCGCCACACAACCACGATGGTGGAATGTGGCGGGCGAAGCCGACTCTTTCGTAAAGCTACGAGCGATCGTAAAATTCGAAGAGGAAAGAGATAGATATAGAAAGATAAATAGAGTAGAGGGTTAAAAGAGAGGGAAGAGAGAAAAACATAGATGAAGATAAAAAGGTGGAGAGAAGAAGAGTGGAAAAGATAGGGGAAGTGGTGGGGTTGGTTGGAGAAACGAGAACGTCATAGTGATGGTAACGTTTCTCGCTCGGGCTCATCCGAAATTGCGTGAATAAAATTGTACGTCTCGTCGCTTCTATGAAAGGTAACGTCTATACGTTAGTAGAAGAAACATCGACGAAAATGTGTTTCTCTTGTTTATGATTACTTTATTCGCTTATCTGTTAATATACTTTTTGCATCTAACGCAACGTCATAATACAATATATACATTTATCTATCGATCGAATCTACTTTTTAATCGACTTCAAAAAAAGGAGGAGGTTCTCAATTCGACTGAATTTTTTTTTATGTTTGTTACTTCAGAACTTTCGACTGGGTTCACCGATTTTGATGATTTTTTTTTTTTTATTTGAAAAAGCTAGTGCTTCCCGTGTGGTCCCATTTCAATTTGGTCCAGTTCTAATAATGGCATCCATGAGAAAACCATATAAGTCTTAAATTTGCATTTAGTATGTGCGCAACAAATGGACGAATAACTCAATAACACGCCCACCGATCTCAATGATTATTTTCTTATTCAGGTGTTTCGTTTGATAAGCGATCGTGAATCAATCCGAGTCGGTGGGCACGTTGCTCCTCTGTCTTATTAGATAGACGATCGTTGATCAAGCCGAAACGGTGACTACGTTTTTCGATATTTTCCCTGTTCAAAACTTTTTTCATGTGAAGCCGCATTTTTCAAAGTCTATGTTTGCGCTCTTCGCAAGTCTCTTTTGAAATTGTCCTCGAGGTAGATTTCCTCTGTTGAGATAGGCGTTTCTCCCTGACTTCGTTTGTTTCATTTAACGGCGCTGTCTCATATGAGCAGCACGTTTAGTAGGTCTACCCATATTCAGACATATTAGTTAGTGTACTTCAAATTCACTAAAAATAAAAAAATAAACAAAAATTTTAACAAAAAAAACCCGACTTCAAAAAAAAAATATTCCAAAACAAATTAATATGCACTAAATAGTAAAGAAATATTTACGTATTCTTATGCAGCTAAATAATCAACTTACTTTTTCTACTCATCAATATGTAGGTACGATCTATGTGTTTACCACGCAAGAAGGTAGGTTTTGGGTAGGTATATTTTGGAATAGTTTTTTTTTTAAGTCGGGTTTTTTTGTTAAAATTTTTGTTTTCTTGTTTCCCTACTTTGACGAAATTAGTACTATATTCCTCTCATTTTCTCAATCGATTATCTTCTAACTATTATAGAATAATTTTCGATAAACGAAGCTAATGTTTTTCCCTTCTTTTTTGGAAAAAATATAAACATCTTATACAAAATTATTTTCAAAATATACACGATTTTTGTTTAAATCTATTCTTTTTTCTTTTTTCTTTTGACTATATAAATAAACATAATCAACTAAATTTGTGTTATTAAGTTAAGTGATCGCAAATCTCCGTGCAATCACACTTTCCATCCGACACTCGTCCAAAGGAAAGCCAGTCAAGAAGTTCATTGCGATCGTAACCGACCATATTTCCGTACTATACCTCCTCAAAATATCTCTTAACCGTAACTACTAAACGGCTAAGCGTCTTCCGGGAATACGAGCACATAAATTGTCAAATTGCATCGTCCGATTCGTTGTAACCTTCATCACAAAGAACAATGAACTGACCTAGCGAATTTTACGCATAATCACGTTAGAAAGTTATTTCGTTTTCTCACAAAGAGATATTCGTAAATGCAATATACTGGTAGAACAATTTGCTTCCTATCTATTCGATAATAAATAAATTTCCTAGAATGTTACGCTCCCTCGAGAATAATACTCATTACAGGGAAAGCTCAAGGATGATAACGTTAACGATATCCAATTATTTGATCGGCGTAAAGTTACACACTGGGGATAATATTCTTACTTACTTAGGATCGATTTAGTTCTATAGATAAAGACGAGAATGTTTAATCTAGGACAAGAATGGAAGTGCCACGATAAAAGATAAATAAAGATAAAGGATATCAGGAACATTCTTTTATATTTCCTTAAACTGATACGTCTTTTCAATAATGCTACGACACAATTGGAAAATGTAATCATTACGAGAAGACATCTTACTATATACGGACATTATTTACTTGTGGTTTGAAAGGTTCATGGAAACTATAGAGAAGGAACGATTTCTGCCGGTTTTCATCCTTCTCCAAGTCGTTCTTCCGAAAGTGGTCGTAGTCACGTCAACGTTGGTACACTAGAACTCCTAAACTTTGGCACGCGTAGCCAAAGTTCGTGCAGTAGTTCGTGTTCGGTGGGGGCACTAATGGAATGGTATTTACAAACGAGAACAAACACTCCTATCAATTACAAAACGATTCTCCTTGTACTTGGACGCCTTTGCGAGGCCTGCAAGTCGAGACTTCAACAGTCCTTGGCTTGGGTTCACCTATCCTCTCGAAAATCCCCTCTTCTATTCATCCTCCTTTCAAAGCCCCACTCGTTTTCCCTGCCGAAACGAAGAGAAACTTTTGATTACCCGCATCGTCGTGTAATCTCTGGAAGGATCGTACGATGAAGCCTCTACGCTTTAGTAAATATTTGACACTTGAAATTTAAGGAAAAGACAGCTTCTCTACTGGATTTCTCGAGGTTTCTCCTTCCCAAAGGGCATGGGCATGAATGTGAAAACGTCTTAAAAGCAGTCCTACAATTCCCCGTTCGTAGTATGATTTCGGAGATCTCTTGCGGTGCAGAACTTAACGTGTTACTAACTGTTTGAAAAACGGCTTTCTTCAGTGTACACTGATTCCACATGAAACGAAAAGAGACTTTTATATTTCCCAAGGAATCGTCGAGGCGAAAAAAATCTCAATGTTCCCTCTCTCTTTGGAAATATCCAATGGGAAAATCTTTCGTTCAGTTGAAAGATACCTTATATTACTAATGTAAGATATTTTTCTCTTTTCTCTATAAATATTCTTTGGTGAAATATTCTAATATTTTTCATTAAAATAATTATAAAGTTGTAATCTTTTTTCTACAAGAAATGTTAAATAAATCGTCAAAAAGACTCAACACTTTCGTCAAAATAGTTATATTATTTTTATTAAAAAATTAATTTAAAAATTTAGATCTTTTATATTATGTAATTACTTATCCGTGAATATAATTATTCCAATATTACATCAAAAAAGAATTGGATTTGATTTAGAATGATGAGCTACCCAAAGTATATTACTATTAAATCAACTTCGAATGATAGAACCACGTATTATAATGCTGGTTCGTCATTACTATTCCTCGTCCTCTCTAGAGATTTAACGATTGAAATCCATGGACGAAGGACAACGTTATAGTAACATTACCGAGTAATTACCTTTCCGAGACTTTTATACATTTGTCTGATACTTTGAAACCTCTATAAATTGAATCGCTTTACTCTCTTATACTTTTGTTCTCTCTCTCTTTCTCTCTCTCTCTCTCTCTCTCTTTCTCTCTCTCTCTCTTCCGATATTATTTTAACAAAGTTTCACGAATATAAATCGACTGTGAAAGTTTAGAATTTCTAAATCATCGATTCATTTTGAATAATTTAACGATAGATCACCGAAGCTTACTAATTTACTGATGTAGACAATTGTAAAATAAATTGAAGAAATACTAAAATATATATGATTTTACGAAAGATGAATAATTTAAAATAGAATGATCTTAGAGTCTAACTGATCTAACTTAGATTTAGACTAACTGATCTGACTTAAATCTGTAACAGATAGGAAAAGATAAAGTTTCACGATATCCAAGCGAGAAGCAAGAGAACGTTATCAGCGAAATACTGTTTCTAATTGAAAGCAAATCTATTACGTTGTATGTCCCGTACTTCATGTCGAGAAAGCTGTCGTTAGATTGCATGAGATTAATTCAGATTATTCAAGATTAGACAAGATTAGTCTCGTCTTCGTATTAGACGATGCGAAATAGGACATCAGCTACCTACGGTTTGCAAATGCTCAATTTGTCGTGGATGCCAAAATGCTCGGTGTAACAAAAAAATTTACGATGGGCTACTTATACAAACAAATATTATGTTTTGTAATATAATATACTACTACGTCTTTATAAAATTTATTAAATGTATCTACTTAATAGCAGTATTTTTGTGAAAAAAAATACACGAACAAAATGATTAAAAAACTCTTCCTCTATGAAACGTAATACACGTTACTTTTTAAATAAACGAATCCATTTTACAAGATTACTCTCACTTAGTCTGAAGCGGCTTCCCTTGCTTATCATAACATATTCTAGCTTACTCTTTTCTTCCACGTTGCTTTCGCTTTCGCTTGAATCATTTTCTGCGCACCTTTTCGACAGACGCTTTAAGGCTCTAATAGAAAAACTCGAGCATGATAAAACCAAGTTACAAGAGAAAGAAAAAGAGAAAGAGAGAAGAAAGAATTGGAGGACGGAAAAATGAGAGGAAGAGGAGAGAAATTTAACGAGCATAGCTGGATCGAGAGAGGATAGAAAGAGGAAAAAAAGAAAGAGAAGCAAAGTCACGATGTTGAATTTAATAATTTAGTCAGGTAGCGTAGGAGTAGTAATAGCAGTAGTAGTAGTGTAGCAGTAGTAGTAGTGTAGTAGTAGTAGTAGTAGTAACAGAGGTACAGCATCTAGCCGTACTCTCTATGATGCCACGTAGTCCATCTAGCAACTCGTCTCTACACACGATCTATTACCATCTTCCATTTCTTCCCTTTCCCTTTCTCTCTCTCTCTCTCTCTCTCTCTCTCTCTCTCTCTCTATCTAACTTTCCCCTTTCTACACCTCATCCAACAACACCCTTAACCTTTCCCTTTCAGCTCGTGCGTTCCTTCAAGCTTGGCTAGAAATTACCCGGTTCCGGTCCACTACGAGAGTAACCGATGAAATTAAACCATTTTGAAATGAGTTGTTGAGTCAGAAAGCTCAAACGAATCCATTTAACAAATTACGGGACCGTACAGGTTGAATGCCATTATATGCAAATCCAAAATGAAATTATATTTTATTTTTAGCTAAAAGAAAAAAAACTTAAGAAATGAAATTGGCAATCCCATCGACTGTCTCATTCATTTCTCACCGAATAACGTTACTTCTGATGTCGTCAAGTGGCTGTCAATCTAAGGATAAAAAGAGATAGAAAAAAAGGCAAGGAAAGAAAAAGGGTATACGAATTGGATAACTAGCGAAGTAAAACTTTCTGTCAAAAACGCCACATCGTATTTTTCTTTTATCATTGATCGAATTTGAAACTGGCAGACTAATATATAAGTGACATTTTTGTTAAAAATGTCGATAAGATTTTCTCCCCCTCGTCCCCACTCCCCCCTCCAAAAAAAGAAATTCAACTGACTCAACAAAAATTTCGTAGAAATAAAATTTGAAAGGATAATGCACAAAGTATGCAACTTATTACATTGATATTCATCAAAAAGATCAGAAATAATGTATTTAGTTAGAAGAAACAAACCGGAAAGATCGATTTATCGTGTCTCGAAGATGATTCATTTCGATAGGATTATTCCCTATCGTTGCAATATTTCATACGAAATTAAAAACCGAGAAGCTTATTGATCTTAATATCTTACTTAAATAATCAGATAATATATATATTTTGCAAGCGATGTTTCGAATAAAATTAATACCCAGATAAGATTCGTTTTACTTTGCGCTAAAATATATCATTATCGAAGTAATATTTATTTGCAATTAGATTAAGATATAATTTGAAATATATCAATATTACTATTAATATTGTCGAACATATTTACATAGATATTGATATACATACGTATGTATTATATATCCAATATTGAAATATTAATTATAATTAATAATATTCCATATACATATATTTGTTGTGCGCATAACTCAATAAACTGCTATAAATGTTAAAAAATGTTTTCATCGATAATAATGCTTACAGGCTTTATAACAACCGGTAGTTACCGAATAACGATATTAAATGTTTCTTGTTAAATGTCTTTGAAAAACTTCTCAAGGATAGTTAAAGAACTTCATACTTGAACGAACTTTGCGTTCTTCCAAGACGAAAAACGCTTCTTCCACGACCAATGTACAGGGTGATTACAAAGTTTCGACCGGAGGCTTACAACCGCCGCATATAACTTTGCTAGTTATCGTCAAACTAACTTCGTACGCTGTACTTTCTACCAACAAGTTTAACGCGCGTGTATACGCGAGTACGCGTCTTCTTGTACGGTTTGAAACATAATGACGTCTTTCCAAAAATGACACTAGTATTCAAAGAATTTATCGATTCGAATTCGAGGAACAAATTTAAACAAATATCAATACAAATTCATTAAAACTTATTTTCTTCTTCTTTAAATCTCACCAACAAAATGTTTTTAACGATTTACTTATCTAAGAATTATGAAATTTAAATAAAAATACATTAAAACGAAATATATATATATAATGTAAATAAGTTATTTAGATTATATCAAAATTCTCAGTAGACATATACATTATATGACACTTTGCTTCTATCAACATCAGCTTAAATGTAATTTCCTGGCAAGAAAACGTGCTTTTCCATCGAAATCGATATAACATTTAATCCGTCTCATCAGTGCGTTACATCGACAAGAGCCGACAAAAACGACGACGACAGCGACAATGACGATAGTAAAGTTAGATGACAAAATTTCTCTTATAGGCTCTTTGAGCTTTCCCTTATGAGATGGATTAATAGAAAATATGCTTTGTTAAGCCGTAACATTTTTTGACTTTATGCGACTTGAGTTTCTCAAAGTAGTCCCCACCCAGGGTATTAAAAAAGAGATAAATTTACATCTCCAGAAAATATTATCTCAAAAGAATCTATGACGAGTTTTGATATTAGGATTGATTCAATTAAATCATGATTTTATCATTTATAAATCATTATTAAATTATATAGCATGCAATTATTATAGATGAATCTGAAAAAGAATAAAATGTCAAAGTCATAAGAAATCTTTTTTCGCATACATCACAATTTCTTTATTATAATTCTTTAATATTTTGTTTTCTTATTTTTATGTACCCTTTATAACATTTCTCTTAGACAAATACCTAAATCCTTAATTTTACAATATAAAGTGCCTTGTGAGCTTCAAGGCTGCGCCTTCACTTAGGTACGCGATTCGTTAATACCGAACACTCCATCATAAAATACGCGAGCATGAAACTTCGGCAACGAATAGTTATCTAACGTGATAACGATTTTTAAAATAATAACAAACATACAAATTTATAAATCTTTTTGATATCAATACCAAAATGAAAAAGGCTCATCAAATATAACAATTTTACACTAATATTACCAAATAAAATGATCGAGCATTTGGCAGGTGCTTTATATTTTATTTATATTAAAAAAAAAAAATAGTTATTCAAACACTGTTTGACAGTGTAAGCAAAAAGAATTGTTCACTTCGTGAATTCTCCTTTTATAAAATATTATGAATTAGTTTTCATTTCTCACTCACTAACACGTTCTTCCTCTATAGGCCTATATATATGTGTGTATGTGTGTCTGTGTGAGTGTGTGTATATGTGCTTATGTGCTCTTATGATAACAAAAGATCTCATCTTAAAATTATAACTTTAGTTATTCTAAAGTTATTTTCCGAACGCTGTATCTAATTATCGATGTTATGAAATTCATCAAAATCTTATTTATACGATAGAATTGTGTTTAGAAACAATGTAAATTTTTAGCTCTTAATTACAAATTTATCTATCTTTCGTTGCTCTCTTGACGATATTGGAAAGAACGAAGAGAGAGAGAGAGAGAGAAATAGAGGAAAAGAGACAAGTGAGAGATCGTTCTCAACATATCGATCTCGAAATTTATACGCCGCTTTTGCCTTCCAGAAACAGGTAGACAGCTAACGAGGTACGTTCACTTAACTTCTTACTCGTTTTTCTCTTTGTACACTAGTGTACGTGTCACGAAACTTAGTAGAAAGATATTTATTTCCGTGATGCCACGTGGCAGTCTTTGACGATGTTGAAAAATCGTGAGTTGAATTTAACAAGAGCCACAATATACAAACCATTGGTCACTTTTGGACGAATCGGTGAACTTTTAAGTGCGTTAAATTACCGTCTAATAATTATAGAAATTTTTATTGAATAATTATAAAATGTTTTCTTTTCGATTAAATTCTTTCATGAGATTTTATAATATAATTGGTCACGATAAATTATTATATTTATATAATAACTGTATAAATGTTATCGTTTCGATAAAAAATCTAGAAATGATTTAAATATCTCTTTAGGGGTAAATAATAATAAGTAAAGCAATAAAAATTTCTACTAAAAATATTGTACATGTCTGGCTGTGTATGTGCGCTGTGTGTTTTTTAAAATACAGATGTAAATATTAAGAGTACGAAAGAGAGGCTTTTTTTAAGTCAATAAAACTGAATTCTCAAGTTTGTGTTAAACTATGTCGTTCAAAAGGACGGTAAATTGTAAAGAGTTCAACGAATTCCCCGATGATATTTTCGTCAGTTTGTATTTTTCATCATCTTCAAGGGATCTCGCATATAACGAGCAAAAACTTCTTTCTTAAACATTTCGAAATGTTTTCTATTAGCGCTATTTTGCCGTTCACGCCAGGAAGGTCTACTTTTTCTCGTCTGCAGGCCCCAATGCACGGTAAATACTGGAGAAAGTACCTTAAATTGATAGCCAGCCACAAACATCTCATAAACCTGAAACAAAAAAATAAAATTGATTTTTAATTCACCGATTTCTTTGATTTTTTTTTCCTCTTCTACATATCCAATAAAAAAGAAATAATAATGTAGTGTCGTTAAATTCTTTTTATATCAATAATGTCAAAAGACGTTTCGAAAATAAATTGAAATATTTTTTATTCCAAATACAAATATATTATACATATACATATACTATATGTATATGCATATCATATGAGTTAAAGCGAAGAAACTCGACGAAGAGGATGAAATCCGTGCACGGCGGATCTAATATGAGAAACGTTTTCAAGGAAAAATGTTGAATAATTGGTTACCTCTCTGTGAAGGTACAATAATAATAAGAAGATATCCGTCTCCTTCACCAAACACGAAATTCAACGAATTAATTTGCAATTCAAACTATAGGCTTTGATTTTAAAAACTCTATTTACTAAATAATTTACTCAACATAAAAATCATCATATGTAAAATTACAAAAATCATTATTATTATTTTTAATTAATTTTTACTGATTTTATAGCCCTCTCAACTCTCTTATTTTCATATTTTGAACTATGTATACCATAAAATACATATTTTTCTGTAACTGTTAATTTGAGGGATGTTCGTAGAAATAGGTATACAAAAATGTCCGTAAAGCTAATATTATTATTATTACAATTAAATTACAGCCATTCAAATGTGTAACGCTTCTAATTTATTTTCCTCGATCTACGTATCTAAGCTATGTGATAGAACACGCAAATATTCTATTTTCCGGAAGGTATTAAATTTCGTACACGTTCCAAAGACGACAAAATTAAACGGACATGCGGGAACGATACGTATCCCACAGAAGGATGCGCACCATTAAAAACGAAGAGAGACAATGTTGTAATCTCGACCTCGGTTTACCAACCAAGACAGCTTGAACGGACATGACAGACAAGATCCGACCTTCTGCCTCTCCACGGTGAATGTGTTTTCCTGGATAACCGTATGTAACAATAACGTCCACATATGATACCGTAAATCCGTAAGACGATTAGATTACGTAATATCAAATTTTCTGTGATAAATGGAAAAATCGAATTTGAATTTCTTATCCGATATTTATCGAAATTTTAATTAACGGAATAAAAAGAGAACATTTATAACTAAACTAATATAATTAACTATCATTAAAAATGAGTTAATTAAATTATAAATTTAGATGATCTCTTGTTTAAACATTACTTTCGTTATCTAACTTTGACTCGTATTAATAATATTTTGAATAGAGACATTATATCTACGGACACGCGACGAAAAGTGATTAACATAATGAATTGCGTTGAGCTAACTGATGTTACGTAAATTCTATGAACTATGTTTATCTGATACACCTCGCCTGTTGACAATGATCGTCGTGAATGCGAATATAATACCAAAGATAAGTAATTTTGACTTCTTAATTAATTAACGCAAATATTAGTGAGAGAACGGTAGAATATTCAGAGTTAATATGCTTCTTCGTTCGTTTACTGGTTCCATCTCTTAGGATGGATACCAAAGGAGACAGGATTGATAGACGGGATCTAATCTTGCTGTTCTTCATTTTCGAAGCGTAACCGTGAATAATTATACGTAACGACAAGATGACACACGTGCGACAGCCTAGAGAAGCTCTGCTTGTCTCGAAGAGACACACGACGATGTGCAACGTATAATTTCCAATGTTGGGAAGGGTAACGCTGCCAAAACAATTGTACCTAACAACTCCAACTGGTGCGCGTTGATTAAGCAATTTACATACGCGTACCTTCCTCTTATATTCATCTTGACGCTCGATTAAATCGCTCTGACTAGACAGAGATGTGTACGGGTTTGTACATGCTATGTGTATGCATATGTTTGTGTGTTCATTTTTATAATATACCGTGTAAGTAAATATTATTTGTAGATATCCCAAATTTTTGAGTATGTTCTTTGATTGTAGAATATTAAAAATTCCGACCTTTTTTATTATCCTTTCTATTATGATTATTAAAAGCTGGATAAAATAAACATTAAAAGAGAAAGTTTCTTTGAAATATGCTGTTCTATCTGGCCTAAGAGAATTATCGATATTATTGATTTATAATAGAATACGATTTTAAGATAATTGTCCTTCTCTATATTTGTCAATCGAGCAGCGATAATCACTAATCAATGGCAAACATTTTGATACGTTTGATTACATTTGTTTCCTAGTAAATATTACATATAATTGCCTGCGTTAATTGATCCACAGAAGCTTACTGTCTCTACATCTAACTCTATATCTACACTATAAGCTATTCATACACTACGGACAACGATCAATCGATTTTCGTAGATAAACTTACTAAAATTTCAAATCTGCAAACACGTATATTGACTTGATGAAAAGAATGCCTTTGGGACGATATTCAGTATGAAATGTTCGTTCCCTTCACTGATTCCCACTTTTAACGATCTCAAAGTTGACAAAGTAGATCTTTCTGACATACTCGTATGATTTCCAATGACACACTTCTATTTCACACTTAATTGCAGACAGAAAAAAAATACTTAAACTTCTACTTCTATGATTTATTACTTTATCCAATTTTCTTTTCTTTCTTGTGTTTCTCATCAAAACACTATATTTTTCTACATCAAAATCGAATGGATCTACAATTGTAGAGTATAGAGATTAAAAATTATTTAAAAAAAAAAAACAATAAAAAAACTATAACATTAAATTATTACTATTATTGCAAAAATTATATAGAATAAGTTACTAAATCTTTTCTTTTTGCTTCTGATATTAAAAAAAATGTAATAATTATAAAATAATATAAGAAACTAATGGAAAAGATTATGGAGAAGATAATAGAGAAGAAATATCAAAATACAATTTAAAGTGTTATCTTTTATGATACTCGCTAATAAAAAATATAAAAATAAGATATCATAAATGTTAAGATTTTGGCAATTCTTCCCTAAATGGTTATCGAGAGGATACAAGATATGCATGTGTCTCGTTGACTTTCACGAAGTTTCGGAACACGCTCGACCTTCCTACGGTATAATAATATAACGACGAAGCTTTGAACATTCGAAATTCTATTAGACAACCGACAGAACTTCTCGAGTCAGCTTCACGCTGCATGTCCGTGATCCAACCGCTGTCTATTCGAACAATCCTCTGGCTCTTGCATTTATGTAAATTTTAGTAATTTCTACAGATGCTGCTATAACGATCGTACTTCAGATATGTATATATATATATATATATATATACATATATATGTATATTAGTATACATATATCCAATGTGAAGAATCAAATAATAAAGTACATACGATAAAAAAGTCCATTTTCTTCTAATGAAAACTACTTTTATATATAAAAATATATCATAAAAAATCAATAAATTAGCAAATCGAGAAATACTTTAACTATTTTCAATTAAAAGCTTAAAAATAATATACCTAACAATCTAAAAATAAACCTACATTTCCAACCGATGAAGCATGAGTATGCGTGTATCTATTATATAATATATATATACACGGGGGATATATGAATACTTAAAATAGAAATACATTATTATATATCTAGGTATTGGTTAGTGTACTACAAATATGGTCAAAAGGATCCTTCGTAGTTGCAGAGCACACGTAAATGGAATTGGACAATGCGGAGAGTGTGGTTTACGTCGCGTGTACCTGAGGGAAATGTGTTCGGGTTAATTTCACGCTTCGGCATAGTAGAGAGAGAGTGCCAGCAACGGCAACAACAGCGCCACCAGCAGTACTAGCACGATCGACATCAACCCTGCTAGCAATGGCACTATTAAGGTCACCGACCATCACGGTCGTGGCACGCCAGTCAGGCTAGCACAGCTGGTTATCCCCTTCCTATGATTTTCCTCTCCTACTACCTTCCACCTACTGTTCACAGCCGGTCCTATTATTAAATTCGATCGGGGCAAGAAAGCACGGAAAGGTGGAAGAAAAAAGACCACGAAGAAGAAGAAGAAGAAGAAGCGATTCATCCGTCACGCGAACGCGAAACTTTCCTCGGTGCTATCCTATCTTTCAACCGCACTGTCATTCTCGTCTCTCTCTTTCTCTTTCTTTCTCTCTTTCTCTCTCTCTCTCTTTCTTTTGCTCTCTCTTTCTTTTGCTCTCTCTTTCTCTTTGAAGAAGACCGTTGTAAACTCTCCCTCAACTTGAAAGAAATTTCGAACATACCCTTCTTAGTCTTGATAACGCATCCATCTTCTTTTTCGGAAAGAAAAAGAATTCTATTATAGATCGAAATCCCTCGATTGACCATATACACTCACCTGTCTTATCATTTATATAACTTTTCCTTACAAAAATATAATACATACTTAAAACAACTAAAACGATCTATAAGATTATCAATCGTATTTACAAACTCAATATTAAGGCAGGATTCTACTTTGTAATTTTTTTTTTCAAATTTTTTTTTCGATTATTCGTAAGTAAATATATTTAAGAATACTCTCTGAAAATTTCAAAACGATCAGAGCATCCTAACTGTACTTTTTCGTCCCTCGAATCTACCCGTGCGCGGGTAAAAAAAATATTTAAAAAAACTTTAAATGCGTTTTTCTCGGAATCACATTTTTGAACCGCGTGTTGTAAGAATCTCCAAAACTAGCTATTCGATTCGTCTGAAATTTTTACCACATAGTCTATACGCATATATCAACCGGTTGTAGCAGATTTATAAAAAAATTTTCATTTTAACTATTTTTTTTTTGACAAAAAATGAGAAAAAAATGAGATTTTTTTGATAATTTTTTTTCAACTGACGCCATTTTGTTATTTTTGCTTGTAAATGAAAAAATCTGCTACCACCGGTTGCTGTAGTCTTTGTGAACATAGAACTATTCGAGTTTTTCATTTCAGATAATCCGATGTCAAGATTTTTACAACACCGCAAAGGCTAGACTATTTTTAGGCGTTCAGTTCAAGGGCCTTTCCAATGTATATAGAGCGTATAAAATAAATTTAAAAAATTTTTTAATGTACTTTAAGAGTATATTTATGAAGCACAACAAACCCTACATCAATATTTTTCTTAGTTTTCTAATAAAAAATTGACAAAAATACCTATTTTTTCGAGCGACTAAAGTAAAATCCTGCCTTAATCAAAAGAAATTATCCATTAAATAGACTATCGGATAGAATTAAAACCCAAGGAATAATATTGAATTGTTTGTGAATAGAATAGATAAAGGATATAATTCCTAAGGATATATGCGTCAGAATTAATTCTATCGAATAGGAGACTATCTCTACGTGGCCTCGCATACGCAATGTGTACATTAAGGATCGAGTAAATATGGTGAAATAATTTTTTTTTCTTTTTTAGGACATTAACGGCCTGATGAATCACAAAGGAAAAGAGATAGAGAGAGAAAGAGAGAGAGAGAGAGAGAGAGAAAAGGAAAGAGAGGGAATAGGATAAACTAGCGTGGTAAACCTGATAATTGAGTTTTATGCGATCGCACGTCGCTGTAAATCCAAGCGAATAAGGCGTCTCCGGTCGTACTCCAAGCCGTTACCACTTATCTTACATTCCGAGCATTAAGGGAGGTTTAGAAACGTACACAGAAACGAGCGTTTCAAGGTGTCGCTAAAATGACGAGAATGGAAGAAGTCTAGGATGTGAAAACGTTGAGCATAAAAACTCTATAGAATGTCGAGAGAAAAAAAAAAGGTAAAAGACAAAGAGAGAGAGAGAGAGAGAGAGAGAAAGAGAGAAGTGGGGAAATAATCATGGTTCAACTTGATCGACTCCTTTTATGAAGGAAATGGAAGTGCACTCGCATTAGCGTACGAGGTATTTAAATTCTAGCCAGTTATTCTCGTCGTTGTCTTAGTCGTCGTCGTCGGCTTCGTCAATTAATCCTTTACATAAAAGAATTAGGTAAAAAATTAACGATGTTCGGACTACTGATTTTTTCTGATCCGATTGAAATACTTACCAAGGATTATCCTTTGTCTTCGCGACGAGCTCGTCAGTGAATCTTATTACATGCAAAGGAAACAAGTCAAAGATAAAAATTCTTTTTTCTTCGTCTTTTTCCCAAATCGATAGACACAATCTTTTTCAATTAAATTTAGATTCCGTATATCTAGACGATATCGATAGAAAAAAAAAGAAAATATGAAGAAGAAACGAAGTAAAAAAAAAAGAAAAATAATCGTCACGAAGCAATTGGCAGAAAACAATGGTGAAAAAGGATTCATCGTCGATCATTCATTTTCAAAAATCGTACCAGTGTTAATCGTTAAATCAGCGGGAGTGACTGACGGCGATGAAGCTTCAAAACGAGCACACAATCGCGTTCAATTCGATTTCAGTCGCTTCGCATACACGAAAGGGTCTCTCTCTCTCTCTCTCTCTCTCTCTCTCTCTCCCTTCCTCTCTCTCTCTCTCTCTCTCGTAGTAACATTGCCATATTGCGGTAGGACACGACGCCGACCTTAAATCGAATGAATCGTTATTACGTGCTACCGTATCATGCCGATTAATTGACGAATCATGCTGGGACGAAACGAGAGAAGATAACGAATAGCATTGGTTATCCACACGGTTTATTGATCCACGTTCCTTCCGTCGAACATTTAATTTAATTTCGTAGAAAATGTATATCGCTGATCATTCTAAATCAATTTCTCAATAAAGTATTTGCGAAATACAGTAATAGATCTTACCCTGTTATATTATTTTTATTACAGTCCAATCAGGTAACTACCAACAAACGCTACACCATTTAATTCGTTTAAAAATTCTATTCATAACAATTCACAATGCAATTTTAATAATTAAATCATTAATCAACGTTATTCCAATTCCTACTCTCGCATCGTTCTTTAACAAATTATAAATTATGCTTCGTTGAAAAGAGCGAATGTTCAAATCACAACGAATTTGATTTCAATTTTATTCAATGAATGGCACAAACTTGTAAGATATTCGAATTCGATTAACGAGTAAAATCAATTACACGAAAACGGAGGACCATGTGTGTCTCATTATCAGACGAATTAAGAAAAAAGAAAATGATTAGTAATGTAGAATTGATTAAATTTATAAAAATATGTAATTCTAAGAATAGAATATCAAAAATAAATAAAAGACAAAAATACCTATAAACTCGAAAGAAATAGAAAAATAGTTGGAAAAATTTGCGCTAGATAAATCGTTCGGCTAGACACCGAGAAACTAGGAAAGGAAAAGATAAAAAAAGAAAAAAAAAGAAAAGAAAAGGCTTTAGAAACGCGAACGATACCAATTCTCATTTCTCCGTAGGGAGTGGATGTTGTGCGAACGAACCACGAAGGAAAGACACGAATACCAATGTATGTAGAAAAGGAAAGGTACTATCCGATTCGCAGTGTTACAATGTCTCCTAACTCACACAGTTTGCCTGTGTACGAGAAGAACACTCATTCTATGTATATATATATATATATATATATATATATAAACTCTACTCTTCCACACTAGACTTATCGGTAGACCGACGAAAGAGGGTAGAGCATGGCCGCGTGTAGATTTATGCTCGTTTTATTGCAGCAACGAGTTAAAGGGTACTTCGTTTTACACGAAATACGAAACCGTAAAGTCTTGCACAAGGATTTTCGTCGCTCGATGAAATTTTGTTATCTCTACGTTGTGACAAAATTACTTCTTTCAACATAATTCTCTCTCTCTCTTTCTCTCTCTCTCTCTTTCTCTCTCTCTCTCTCTCTCTTTCTCTCTCTCTCTCTCTCTTTCACGATAATGACATATAGATAATATAACCTTTGCGATTTGTAAAACATTGTTTTCGTATATAATATATTCATGATACAATTATTATTGCAATTATTAATTAGACTTTTGTAAAATATAATGTTATAGGTACTAATCTTTTTAATAATTTTAAGTATATTAACAAATGAATTTTTGAGTTGATAGTTAAATCCTATTTGTTCGTATTAATTAATATAATATAAAAATCATTAGAAAATATATAATCGATTTAAATCGCAAAATAATCATTCCTTTCTCTCTCTCTCTCTCTCTCTCTCTCTCTCTCTCTCTTTCTCTTTTGTGTAAGCAAAAAGGACAATAAAAAACAACGAGAGCATGCGACGATGAGCTCCGAATGCATACGTGCGTCGAATGCAATGCTCGGCGTTACTTCGCTAATAAGAGCGGATTCCGCTCGTGCTTGTACTGCGTGTGGATGGATGGATGAGGAAAGAATTTCCAGGGATAGATACTCTCCTCCGTCCATATTTTCTTGCCGAATAGCGAGTGGTTACAAATCGCACAAGGTTTTAAGCTTCTATCTCCGATTCGAATGAAATACCTCGTAAATAATGAAAATTTGAGAATATTTCGAATATTAAAATAATATCCTGAAATGCAAAACGCTTGATTCGCTCGTAAATAATTCACATTATTACGAGAAATATATTCGTCCTAGATATAAAAAATATATATATAATTATTATTTTCGTAAATAGTACTTGACTGAATATTCCTTGCAATTTAGTAATGTTTGTAAAACGTTTAAACATACTTTTGATGAAATCTATATATGTACATTTTCTTATTATTTTTATAAAATTATCTTTCATTTGCAATAAAATACTTTTTAACAATAAAATTTATACCAATTGAAAAGTTGAATAATCCTAAAATATGTTTCTTTGAACGAATCGCATTACAAAGAGATATCAATTGTTAAAAATTTATATTAATGGCACGAATATTCTCCCTATGAAACCATTGTATATCTTTTTGGAAAGAATTTTGTGTGTGTGTGTGTGTGTGTGACACGTTTTTACAAAAACTATTCTCGCCACTTCATAATATGTATATGTATATGTATAAACTCATACGTTCTCTCTATTAGAATGTTACGAACACAGAAATAAAGCTAATCTGTGGATTAAGCACGACGATACATTCGTGAATGCCAATTTACAACGGCACGCGTATGCCAAAACGACAGAGTAACGTGCTTTCCTCTCGAATGCGTACGTTCGGCGTATACGACGAGAGATGTATCAAGTTTAAATTGAATAATGCTTGTTCTGCAAAATGAGCCTCCATCGTCCGATAACGACGGGAATGATAATACGTAATTCAATTAATGTCCCTAGTGCGCGAGAGGTTCGCTCGTTCGAGTTTGCTACATTCCCCAAACTACTCTCGTGCGCGCGTTTGTCTCCACCCTTGTTCCATTGCCGATTTCACGGCTCACCCCTGTTCTCACCAATTCGAAAGCAGAGCGTAATCGGACAGAGGAACGCGCGCATTTTCTCGTAATACAATTCACCTGTACGAACTTTATCGTACGTTCAATTGTTATCTCTCTGTCGACTCTAAGTAAATCCGATAAATTGGTGAAAGCTAAAAACAATTACGAATTTGCTATTTCAATTCAGTTCCTTAGAGTTAAAATATATACGCATCGTAAGATATAAACCAATAATATCCTATTTTTTCATTTATTTTAATTACTTCTATCAAATATTTTAAATAGTTATAACTTTATTATACCCATATGATATTTAAACTAATAATAGTAATAATAATATTAATAATAATAATAGACTAATAATAATAATAGACTAATAATAATAATAATAATAATAATAATAATAATAATAATAATAATAATAATAATAATAAAAAAATAATAATAATAATAATAATAATAATAATAATAATAATAATAATAATAATAATAATAATAGACACACTCAAACAAAAACTTGCCGTATATGCAGCACAAGACTAAAAAGATATAACGAATCAAATAAGAGGAAAATCGAAAACAGAACATTCTTAAACAGTGAAAGAACATTCTACAGGAAACTAAACACAGAACAAGAAATAGGATCCACACAACCAACTAAAAAAGAAATAACCACTTTCTGGACACAAACATGGTCAAACACAACAGAACACAACACACATGCAACATGGATAATAGAAGAGAAACAAAAATATGAAGACACACCAGAACAAGCAGAATACAAAATAACAGAAGACGAACTAAAAAAAACAATACGCAGCACACATAACTGGAAACACCCAGAACCAGACCACATACAAAACTACTGGTACAAGAAATTTACAACTACACACCCATACCTAACACAACAGATCAACAAAATAATAGAAGACTCCCAAGAACTCTCGAATTTCCTAACTGAAGGAATCACATTCGCAAAACCCAAAAATCAAAACACGGAAAACCCAGCAAATTACAGACCAATTATACGCCTACCAACACTATACAAAATAATAACAGGTACAATATGCCAGCAAATAGAAACACACCTCATAAAAAACAATATAATCTCAGAGGAACAAAAAGGATGCAAAAGAAACAGCCAAGGATGCAAAGAAAAACTCATCATAGACAGCATAATAATGAACCAGGCAAGAAAACAGCAGCGAAACCTACATACATGTTACATCGATTACAAAAAATCTTTCGATTCAGTCCCACACACATGGCTAATAGAAATTATGAAAATATACAAAATAAACAAACACACACAACAATTCCTAAAGCACACCATGTCAACATGGAGAACCAGAATTATACTAAAAACACCAACGGATACCATAAAAACGAAAGAAATAAAAATCAAAAAAAGCATCTTCCAAGGAGATACATTGAATGCCCTATGGTTCAACATGTGCCTAAACCCACTATCTACAATATTAAACAAAACTAAATACGGCTATCAAATCAGAAATAATAGACAAACATAGTACACAATGAACTATTTAATGTATGTAGATGACATAAAACTATATGCAACAACAGGAACACAATTAAATACACTTCTAAGAATCACAGAAAATTTCACATCTGATATAAAAATGCAATTTGGAATAGACAAATGCAGGACAACACATATTGAAAGAGGACAGTGGATTACAGACGATACACAAAGAACATTACAGAACGAAACACTACAAAACTTAGAAAAACACGAAACATACAAATACCTCGGCTTTGAACAAAATACTAAGATAAACCATACAGAAATTAAAAAATACTTACAAAAACAATACAAACAAAGACTCACAAAAATACTTAAAACCAAACTAAATTCATAAAACCTCGTCAAAGCAATAAACACATACGCAATATCAGTCCTTACATATTCCTTTGGAATCATCAATTGATCAAACACAGACTTAAAAGACACCAATAGAATAACGAGAACACACCTGACAAAGTCATTAAAACTACACCCGAAATCATGTGTAGAGAGATTAACAATAAGTAGAGAAGAAGGTGGAAGGGGAATAATGGACATAAAAGCGTTACACAATAGACAAAAAAACTCCGCAAATACTTCCACACAAAAGAAACACAACTACATGAAGCAGTAACGAAAGTCGACAAAAATTACACACCACTAAACCTATCAACAAGCAATACAGACATAGATAATTATAACGACATATACCATACACAAAGCAAAATAAACGCATGGGCCACAAAACAATTACACGAAAAACACTACTACACCACTACAGACGAAAATATAAACAAAAATGACACATACGAATGGCTAAAAAAAGGACACCTCTTCCCAGAAACCAAGATCAGGTAATCTCAACAAAAAACTACCTGAAATACATAGTAAAAGACATAAACATACAAGATGACAAATGCCGGAAATGTAAATTAGTAGCCGAAACGATAGAACACATAACAGGAGGTTGTAAAATACTAGCAAACACCGAATACACGGAAAGACACAACACGGATGACAAAATCATACATAAAGCAATAGTGAACAAATACAAATTGGAGAACACTACAACACCATACTACAAATACACACCAACAACAATAATAGATAGCGAAAAGTACAAACTATACTGGGACACAACATTGCACACAGACACAACATTACAACAGTAAAATACAACAGACCTGACATGACATTTACAAACAAAGAAGTGAAGACAACATACCTAATAAACATCTCAGTACCAAACGACACTCAACATCACACAGAAATACAGAGAAAAAATAGAAAAATACACACTACTTGCACAAGGAATACACAGAATATGGAAACAAAAAAAGGTGCACATCATTCCTTTCATCATATCTGCAACAGGCATTACACCGAACAATTTTAAACCATATCTCATACAATTACAACTATAGACCCAAATATAAATTAAGAAATACAAAAGGCGGTTATATTAAAAACATGCAACATAACCAGAGCCTTCTTAAATTTAGGAGATTAAAGCAATCAGACCTGGCAAGAGTCCTGTCTGATATGCTGATATGCCCGAGAAATCGGAGAGAAATAATAAAATAAAAAAAATAATAATATATTGAAAAATATGTTTACCTTGATAATTATTGCGTATTTGTCTATGTACGTAGATATAATCGCACGTTAAAATCGTATAAATGCAATACTAATATTACAGTCACGCGATAATGATGCTTTTTGAACGATAAGAACAAAATAATATAATCCTAGAGGTAGAAAAATGAAATGAACAAACATGGAACAAGTATTTCTCTTCAAATGTTATTCGTTTCTTACTATAGATAGCAAAAAATCATGCATCTACTTATTCGATCAGTTTCTTTTTAAAAAGTAAGTACAAATGTATATTCATTTGAATCAAAGTTGAATACCTGTGTGTTTCTCGTATATCCGTATCCCATGAATCTCTCATCGTGAGCTGGCGCAGTATCCTTTGCCACGTAGAACGGCTCGTAAAGGAATTCGAAATTTGTCACGTTGTGACTTACGTAAACTTTTCCGTATTTTACGTTCTCGTAATTTTTGTGACTTGGTGACACGTCCAACACCCACCTGCGAAAATGATCAAATAAAATCAAGCGATTTAATACGAGTAGTATACCAATGTTTTATTTATTATTTGTGGGTAACATCGATCTCGTTTGCAGGATCAAATAAATAAAATGAAATATTTTACCATAGGTCATACCAAGAGAAAATGATCACTTTTTGTTATCAAATTTTTATTACTCTCTAGAACCAATTACTTTATAGGCTTCGGTTTCAAATAAATACATGTAAAAGAATTTTTGAAAATAATAACGTTCGAATATGCAAAAACGCATAATAACTCTCTACATACACGTAACTAACAGGTATATTTTGCTAAAAGTGTGTGTTATATACCGCATTCAACCGATCACTACGTTTTTGTTTATAGAGTGTTCATATATTTATGAAGCATGTATAGGAGAGGAAAAAGTTGAAAATATACTGCAATTTTTCCCGATTTTTTTTCAGTATTTACCGCGTAAACAACACACGGTTATTTGCTAAAATAATAAATTCATTGTAGCTATGTTTTTTACTACAAAATTTTACTTCTTTCAATAAAATCAAAAATACAATTAGTTTGAATACACTGTTTCAAAAATATAACGTTTACAAAAAAGGACAATAATCAGAATAACAATTAATCAGCAATAAACTAAGCCGTGCGTATCGTTCTTGTACTACAGTCGCCTAATGCATGTTTAGGAACTTGTTAAGGGTGTTTCTTTAGCGGCATCTCTAACGATCAAATGAGATCTAGAAATCCTGCATTAGACAGAAATCAATATAAATGCAGAAGTAACATAAACTGCCAATTAGTCAATCCTTACAATTGATTTCCAATTACGAACTAATTTTACAGAAATAATCAGATAATGGAGAGAGATAGAAATGTACCATTTCGATTAATAAAATACAATCAATTACATTTTAATTCCAAGAACAGTGATATATAATCCATTAAAAAAGATGAATAAAAATAAAAAGTACTTATAGTATTTAAAAGTACTTTAACAATCTTAAATATTATAAAATTAAATAATACTTGCCTTGTGAAGTTTGTGGCAAATTGATTGTGGATGAAAACCTTTTGATGAAAGGGTCTGGCAAGGCCTTTCCTAGCGAATCTGACCAAGTCTGATTTATCGGTTGGAAACCAAACACGCAAGTCTAGTTCGTACGTAGGTATGACGTAGGCGCACTTGTCGCAGTTCTCATTCTTAAGGAAGTTGTCTAAAGCACCGGTTAAATTGGGGCTTGGTATGATGTCGACGTCCGTTAAGAAAACGTAATCGGATTGGCAATTCTTCCTAGCTAGATTCCGCATGTGATTTTGGGGATAAACGTTTCGCATTCTCCAGTTCGTTTGTTCGACGGAAATACCGGATACGAGTTCGTTTAGAGTAGCTTCCGGTTTGGCACAATCAATGATTTCGGGTAAGGTGAAAGCACGGGGTTGTTTCTTGGGCGGTCTGACCTTTGGCACGGCCAAAGAAAAAGATATCCTTTCGCGTACAGGTTCGTAACACTTTTTAAGATAAAGCAAATACTTTTGCAGAACTTCAAATTCTTCATCACCGGCTACGTACAAAGCAACGGACATCGGCCCGGTCCACTGATGAGCAACTTGAACAATTGAGTGTAATTTTTCAACAGAACTCTGCGTAGCCAAACAAACTCGATATGTCTGCGAGAGCTCAGAGAATCTCGAACCGACAAAGATCGAGTCAAAAGTTTTGAAAAGCCTACGGGCATCCCATCTGCCTAGTGTCACGTCGAGCTTAAGCCTGTCAGCTGCTGTATTTCGATAATCCCGCGTAGCACAATCTTCCTGTTGCTCCTTGAGCAGGGTACCGAGATTCCAATCCGTAACGGCATTTATCTCGAGTTCTCGACCTATCGAATTCTGAACACAAGTTTCCGATTGTAGTAGTAAGAAGGTCAGCAGCATATTGGACAGCGCCAAAACGATCACACTGGTTAAACTGAAGTTCCATGGTTGACATCGCAACTACAATCAAAAATATCAAATACGATTGTATCTTAAGACTTCAAATGTCTAATTCTATTTATACACGTTTTATTAAAATCATTCTTATAATTTGTTGTTTACAGTTGCGTTTGAGTTTTTAGATGACAAAAAAGAAAATACAAAAAAAAACTTCTTAATAATACCTTCCAAACCGTTTTACATTTCTAATTACTCGACAGCAAGTTTCTTATCGGTAACAAGGTACGATGCAAAAAGCATTAGGAGTCTAAAACTTTAGTTCAATTGCTCAATGCACTCGCGGGAACAATGTGTTATATCGTTAGGATGTAAGTATAAACACGGCATGTAAGTAAGTAACCGATTTAAGTTACGTAGAACTACTGAAGTAAAGGCTCGTCTAACAGTTTAGATATCAATAATAAGTTTATAGAATGCCTTTCTCAGACGCACTACTCGTGCCAGAATATAACAGTCGAAAGATATCTCGGAACAAAACCCGAGAGATAAATCGTTTTTTGCTTTTCTCTCTGCTAGTACTTTTGCATTCTATTGGATACCCCTAGGCTAGAATGTATCAAGAAACAGACGATAAAGATGAAAAATAGTTAAGCGTTTCTACTTTAACAACCACAACCAACGTGCAAATGAGGACATTGAGTACTTTTTATTTTATATCAAGATTCAGCTTACGATGTAGTTATAATAATATTACAATGACAATCAATTTTATTTATCTCTTTTTAAACTAAATAATTCTTTACTCTCAAACAAGTAGAAACAAGTTTGTATTTCCAACTCGATGATTTGCTACGATTAAACGTTATTAAACATATTCGAATAGATTCTATTCAGTAATAATAAATTAATATTGGAATATCGACTATTGAACATTCATAAACGAGATGATTATTTCGAAATCATACGAAAAGATAAATGTAACTACATACGTGAATACATACATTTGTGTTTCTATACCCGATGATTTATGGTACTTGTAATAACGGCGCAATTATAGTGCTGAACGGAAGAAACAGATTGTAGGTATTGTATAGTATCCACCAAAGTGCTCCATGGAAGTCCAATGGGACAGCCGACAAAATTTCACTTGGATATAGTACCCGAAACGATAATGGACCGTATGACTTCCTGGACCTGTTAAAATCAAGCTGCCGTACTGAAAGAGGTCTCTCTGCAGTAACGCGTTAGATGAACCGCACGGCTTAGGACAATGGACTTGGCATCGCCCTTTAGGGTCATTCCGGTAGACGTACCAATCGCATAAAGAGAAGTCCTAGTGCGTGCAATTAAGACCAGGAATATTCCTGTTAAATCTAAAGCTATCAAAAGTCAACAAAATATTTGAAACTATCATTCAGTTCATAACGAGAGCTAATAGAATACACAACTAATGTATACATAGATACGTATAAAATTCTGTATTAAAAATAAAGACTTGAAAGGTTAATCAATGGTAAAAATTTTTTATACAAGAAATAGACCTTTCTGCCATGAAAGGACAATCGCACAACAACTGATGAGTTTATTATTTATTTTTTATTTAATCTGTTTGTTACAAGTGTTACTTATAGTTAGTTGACTAGATGTACAAGAAATAAAATGTATCATGTGTAAGTACTTCTATTTTTTGGGTTAATTAGAAAAATATTATGTAAAAAATATACAATGTTTATTATTAGATATTACGTTATAAGATATACAAAATATATATACAGGGTGGGGCAATATCTCTGTCTAGTTAGAATATTGTCGTTGTTTATAACAATATGAAAAATTTTATGTACGCAACTTACACGGCATGATGAGGGGCATTTATTGGCTTGAACGTTTTTTGAGTGGGTGGAAGCATAGAGGAGATTTCAAGGTCATCTGCATTTTTTTAAATGATTTTTTTTTTTTTTTAATAGGATATGATGACAAATGTTGAGACGAATTCTACGAGCTCTATTATTTAAGGTCATGCGAGGTCAAATGTGGTAGAAAATAAAGTTTCTTACATTACAGAAGATGCGCAATACAAATTTTTGAAGGAAATTAACTGCTCTATAAAAATAGTGTCTTATGTTTTGGCGATTAAATTAAGCGTTCAAAAGATATTCAGAGACAAAAATCACTACACATGAAAGTTTGATGATGAATATCTTTTGAACACTTAATTTAATCGCCAAAACATAAGACACCATTTTTATAGAGCAGTTAATTTCCTACAAAAATTTGTATTGTGCACTTTTTAATAGTCATTTATTGTCGAGTTATAAAATTCATAAGCAAAAATGAGATTTGTCTAAAAATCATGAAATTTAAATCTTCAATATCATTCAAATGGTGAGGTTTACGGAAAAAGTATAAGATACCTTTTTTGTAGAGCATTAAATTTCCTACAAAATTCGTCTGGAACATTTTTCTTTACAATCAATAAATAACGAGGTATGAATTTTAATCTATTGGACTGAAAAAAAAATAAAAAACTGCGATGCGGAGGATCTTCCTATTAAAATTAAGAGCTCATATTGGGTGAGAATTCTTTTAAGGTGTCTAGGAACCCATTTTTGCGTGGCACTTGAAAAAAAAAATAAGTCATTTTTTTGACCCACCCTAATATATATATATATATATATATATATATATATATATATATATATATATATAAGTGTATGATTCTAATTTTTAAACGAGAAAATTTTTATTTTCAAACTTTGCAGTAACAAAATAAAAAGGGGGTAAAAGATGTTCTCATGTCCGTTGCAGAGATTTTTCCAACGACTCGACTTTGCGTGCAACCATGCGAAGTAGTGTAAAATGCGAGACGTTGAGACAAAGTGTCACGCGAAATAAAAACCTTCTCGTCCTCGGAGAATTCAACAAAGGTCCGGAAAGGACGTGTGTTTCTCATCAAGTGTACACAGATTTATTAACTTGTCGTGACTCTACCAAGAATAAAGAGGAACAAAGACTGGAATTAGAAAAACGACACAGGGACATGTGTTCAGCTTACAACATATAATTCACATTCTAAAACTCTTTATTGAGACTCTTAATCATGAACAATTTTCAACATTATTATTTCTTATTTTATTTCAAAAAATTATGTTTCATTAATAATGTAAGTCTACCTTCATAATTCGATTAGAGAATAATATTAATTCACTTTTAAGGGAACTACTATAGAATTGATTGAATAATATTTCAAACGATAAAGAAGACGTTCAAGAACGTAAAATTGCAAAATAAAGTTACCCTTAACTATACTCCAAATAATATATTCCTATTGATATTATTACTATCTTCGAAGAATAACACGTGAAAACGAGATTCAGCATATTGCCTTCATGATTCGAATATTTTGAATAACACACGAATGGGACAATGAACTCAAATACTCTTGGAATCAAATACGTCCCATTGACGTAATTGGCAAGGAGTGTGAGAAACACGGCCTAATTCTGTCGTAGAACATAGGAAAGCCACCGATGAGCCAAGCATAAGCGCATCAAACGCATCAAGTGCCAACAGACTGTACACCAGTACCGATGACCTTTACCATTACACATACCTCTCCTAGCAGCCCATAGCCAAGCAGAGAATGAACAAGTATCTCTTGCCTCTTCCTATCATTCGATATAGCTATTTCTAAACACGTATGATTATCACTGTTACTGTTTCTCGTACTATTACTGGCACTATTCCGTACCGTTCTTGGTGTAACACCCTGGTTCAATCGAACGCAAGAGAAAGAGAAAGAGAGATAGTAGATAGGAGAACAGCGTGATTGATTATGCGAGTACAGTGTTATCACCGATTCGAACTAGTTCCTACGTTCCACCGTAAACGGGTGGGAGTTACACAGTTAACCCATTATCAAATTGTGTATTCTCGGATTTTCATTGCACATTCAAGCCTCGAAACCACAGCCTATCTCGTACAAGGTAGGAAATACAAGGACTCATTTCTCGATTGACTTGCCTTTTCTATGTACGTTATTCACAGGTATATGTATAGAAAATCTTATGCTCAAAATAGCTTACGATATTTATTTTCAAAAACACACCTGTTGAACATGATCACTAAAATGTACATACAACCTGTCAGAAAGGATTTATAAGCTACGAAAATATAAGTACTGTAGGGAAAAAACTAGTATTCAGTTCTTTTTTTTATATTTTATTTTCTGGAAAAGGAAACTTTATTCAGAAACTAAAAGAAAAGATTAGGAGGGCCATAAAACCATAAACAAACCTAAGAATTATCGAGATATATTGGTGCGATGAAAACCCTTTGTGTGGTGTCGGGACCTTTGAGGAGTTTCAGATTCCTATCTAAGCATGTACGATACCATAAATAAATAACATTCCAATATTCTAGATCAAATTTCTTTATGTATAGTTTCCACTACCAAAAAAAACATAGGCTGTACCCATCGGTGGACTATGAGGTGGATCCTTATGCTATTGGTCAATAAGATTCATAATCTCCTTCCCTCTCCAAAGGGGTGTAGCTCATTTCTGATATAAATATGTGGAAAGAAGTAAGAAAGTGTTCTTAGTTGGTCAGTCCTTAGTGCTCAGTCTGTATCAGTCCTTAGTCAGTCCTCAGTTAGTCCGTCTGTATCTGTCTGTGTGTTATCTGTTATTCTGCAAATCAGTCAGTCGGTCTTATATTTGTAACCCTTTTGTATTCTGTATTTTTGTAACCATGTCACTTTTTGTAAACTTATGTTAATACCGCTCGACATCACATCATCATAATTTAATAAACTATATTATATCATCTTCAGTTTATATATTTTTCTTTATCTGAACCTCCACAGTACATTCGATGATATTTGATATTTGTATCTATTAAATCTTAATCCTCGTATTTACATAAAGTAATTTATTTTATCATCTTTCTTTTTTTCATTTTACTTCTAGTTTAATGATCATTGATTTTCAATTCAGCATTCTTCAATTTTAAAGCAAAATGTGTATATTCCATAAGTATAGTAACGTTGATCGTTTTGATAGAATGGACAATTATTGCTCTACGGTGAAACGATTCTTTATCGTCTTAATTGATGAAATTCCATGGCTTTTATCTATCGAAGCGAAATTACTTTTATAAATTCGTTATAGAAACAAAGACCGAAGCATCTCTCCCTATATTTCAACTTAAACGTTCATCTATCCTCTACAAATAATGAAGATATTTTGTGTAGTAAACGAACGAGTATTTTTTTCGACATCGATCGGTTTTCTATTAAATAAAAAAGAGAAAAAAAGAAACGAGATTCGCCTTGTAATTTTTACGCTTGAAACATTTGATAAAGAAAAATGCTAGAGTGAAAACGGTACTACGATAGGTAAAGAAAAATAGAGAGAGAGAAAGATAGATTAAGGGACGGGTGTTGGGAGCAGAAGAGAATGATGGTTAGTTGTTCAGTTAGTACAAGCTGCATTTAGGCGAGTACAGTTCTCTTGCGAATGAGAATCCTTCTATAAAAGGCAATGTAAATACTTCATGTATCCCATTGGATCTTCTAACAAATATTTTTCGTCTACTCGGTCGATATAAACGAGCGAAGGGGTTGTGTAATGGACGAGGAAAAGGAGAGGGTGACCACGAAGATTGGAAGCATAGAAAGAGGGTAAATTCCGCCTTTCAATTCTGCTACCGTTCCATTTTACTTCTATCTCACAATCAGTGTCTGGATGCCTACACTGATGGTTCCTGGCTCGCTAGCTGGCTAGTTGGCGGGTTGGTTGGTTGGTTGGTTGGTTGGCTGGCTGGATGGTTAGTTGGTTGGTTGGTTAGCTGACTGACTGACTGGGGTTGGCTCGTAACTTACCTTAGACTAAACTGAATACCGTTCATTACGATAACCTCTCTCACATCGACGAAAGCGTCGAAGGCGGCGATGTTGAAAGGCTGAGAATTGGAAATTCTTTGAAAGTCTCTTTCTCGTACAACTCTTCGCCCACTCCTTTCTCTCCTTGTCCTCCTTTTTCTTCCCCCATTCGTATTCTTTATCTTCCTTTTGTATTTCCCTTTTTTCTTCCTTCTCCTAGCTCTTCAGAGACTCTTAAACTATCCAGACGGATACGCCATATAAAAATCCCATTGGAAATAGAGATTCGGATCATGATAATAAACGGATACGCCTACCTTACTCTTTGTCTTCGAAAGAACAAGAGATACAATCGAATTCGCGTATTATCGGACTTTTGGGAAATAGTTTGACTCGTGATTATCTATGGTCTAAGGTTTTAAACGTTCCGAAAATTCTCTTTCTTTTCGATCGATTCGGTTCAGTTCGTTAACGAGTTAAAGCTGTTACTATTTAGATAAAAAAAAGGAAGAATCAACGGTATACTTCAATCAATTATTTATTAATAATAATTACTTAAAAGAAGAATAAAAAAGCCACAATGAAAAACGTATCAACTTGTCTGCGGTCTCCCCCATTATTTGTCAAAGTCATTCGAGCCATCAAAATCTTGAGATATGTTTGTGGTTTTGAAATGGTATTTAAAGAAGAAAAACACTTAGGGATATATCTAAAAAGGAAATACTCTCGAAAAACGGGAAAACATCGGTCTTTGTTTGCTTTCCTTTTTACTATCCATAGATGCCTATTTGTCTCCATCTTGAATTCGATCCGTTGCAAGCATTAATTAAAGGGCTTTCGATGGCGTCACTTTAAAAAAGTAGTTATTTTTCCTTAGCAATGTGGTTCATGGATAAACCGTACTATGAAAAGAAAAATAAAAGAGAGAGAGTGAGAGAGTACACTTTCGTCGAGTAGGGAACCACTGCAATTAAGGAACTCACTTCTTACTACTCATCTTGCATCTTTGCTCTGTTTCTTCGGTTTCTTTTACATCTTTGCGCGATAATTAGCACGTCTTCAATTTTACTCCTAGTGCACGTATTTTATTTACATAACCACCGAGATAATTAAACAAGCTGCGATTCTACAATGCGCCACTAATAGAAGTAGCTAAGGAAAGATACATGAAAAAAAAAACAAGAAATAAGAAAGGGCGATAAAAGAAAACTTAAAAAAATAAAAAAAAATTAGACGCGCCAAAGCTCTCCCTTCTCTTACTTCTTAATGCGTAAATCGTGTCAAGAAACTTTTTAGCTACGTGTGCCTTTAATTAACACGCTGTTTATCCTTCCGCCAACACGTTTCAAAAAATCAAAACGCAAACGACATTTATAATTCCAAGTATAATGTTGAATATGTTTGTTCAAAAATATCAGATACAATATGAATGACTTCCCCTTACTTTCACTTAATATTATACATATATATATATATGTGGGCTGATCATGCGCGCTTAGTTATAATATTGTTTATCAATGAATATTGATAAAATTATTCCATATATAAAATAACTCTACTTGCATGATAGGATAGCAAATTCATGGGCGTAATAAAGATAATTTTTATAATAATGATTGATATATAACTAAGTAATACTCATTATCGATATATCGAACTATTATCAGTAATTAATGGAGGAAGAGATATAGACGCAGAGCAATCTGATAATCGATATTCTAGTAATAATGCGTAGACCACGCGTAACTGTAATTCTCTCTACATGTGTGATGTAAGCAATTATAACACGGTCTACAATCATCTTGATAACGAATCATTAGGCAAGATATCACAGCCATGATATGATTCGAGACTATTTCAAACTAATATATAATTACTCGTATAATCATTAATAAGATATTATTTCATGCCTTATCAAACCAATTCTGATTACAAATAAACGTTCCTCAAACTAAATTGCAAATTTCATATAATGAAAAATAGAAAATTCTTGAATACCACGCATAGTATTATCAATTTAAGACCAAAAAAAAAATAAAAATAAAAAAAATACATGTGTGCAGATCACACGAGTTAGAAGTGAAACCTTCAAAAATCTAAGTTTCGAGAGAATGAGACGAATGCACAGTTTCAAGTGTAAGATAATTGTAGGATTTATTTATTATAATATTATTACCATATATAATAAAGGTCACCGGTATGGTCTCTGAATGGAATAGCTGATAAAAAGTACACTTTTCCAAATTGAAGCAATAAAAATGGAATGCTGAATGCGATAGTTATAAATAGACACCAAAATCGTAATATGTTTATCAAAGGAAATATAATTCGTCAGAAATTAAGTAAATATAGAATATCCTTTTTGTGAAACTCAGATGTAAAATTTTATTGGTTACGATAGTTTTCGAATTCTCACTTTCATCTACATTTTTGCGCTGTCTAAAAAACATTTTAGGAATGACGAAATAAAGACGTTACGAAAAACATATGGAAAATACTGCTGGACTGAACGAAGGTTCTGGTACAAATGCAATGAGAGTTCTAATAGAGATCTTTTCTTGAAATACTTTTTCAACTCCATAGCCTGTCACACCTCTCTTTCTCGAGACCCTTATTATTTATAACATATCGTCCATATTCTTTGGACCACAAACTTATCTTTCTAAATACTCTCGTCTAAATAAAGATCTAAAAAAATCTAAAGAAAAATCTAAATAACGCATTGAATCGTATCGCTTTCTCAGTTTATCGAACTGTGTAACTACAAGTCTCAAATTTCAGCCCTGTGGTAAGCTCCACCGATTCACGCTGGGTGTTCAACATCTTAAATATGTTTTTATTTTATTGAAAAATTAGTATAAGTTTCTTAAATACTCAAATATTACAATTAATAATATAATTTTCTTATATGCATGGGTCAGTACATGTCTTTGGATATTTTTTATAAATACATATAAAAATCAAATTTAATAGACATATTTTGTCTTTATGAATCAAATATATTTTATAAAGAAGCAAAATAAAAATGTGACAGTAATTTACTTGCTTTTGAATGGAATTTGTCAGCTGCTCCTAATGTATCCTACAGTGTTCTCTAATGCTTTTTCTCGGATGTATCTAGTAATCCTTCTTTTTTTTAAAATATTTCAGACAATACAATTATTATATATTCTATGTATTTCATAATTATTTATTATAATATTTGCGAAATAAAGAATATAATACTAATTTTTCAATAGGATAGAAACATTTTTAAATAGAAAAGATATGACACGTATATATATACCTTCCAGACTCACACAGACTTACACACTTATACAACTTACAAAGTCAGACTTCACACCTTCTTTCTTTATTTCGACCGTCGGTTCATTTGGACCTTATTCTTTTGTCGCATACCTACGTGCTTATCTCTGTTTATTCTTCCACACTTCTATCGCTCCTACCTACAAACATTTTGAGTATCGAAATAATATGTGTCCACGCTTCGTAGTATGCAGTCGCACACAAACACACACATATACAACCAGGAGCGATAACTACGAAGCAGAGTATAAAGAGGAGACCGAGAATAGTAAAAACTATATAGCTATATTCTGTCTCATTCTCTCGCAGGCTCAATCCTATATGTTTGTTTTTATTTCTCTTCTTACTAGATATCGTGGCCGTTGCCTAGCCACCCACCGCTCCGTTGCCTCGCCGCCTACCGCTCCGTTACCTGACGTTACCGTGTTTCATTTTTTTTCAAATCACTCCCTATTCTAACAAAGTTTTCACTTCAATAAATAAAGTATCGATTATGGAAACGTCGTTGTTCGTGACACTCAATGTAAAAGACAAACGATATGGAAATGTAGTTTAAAGCTTTCTCATCCGTCAGTTCGTTAAGATAGCTTTCACATACCAATTTCAGGATGATTAATACCTTGCCCGAAGCGAGCCAATCAGCAACGCCAAGCAACGATATCGCACGCTCTTACGCTTGCATGCATGTACTACATACGTATATGCCTTTAGAGAAACGAGAAACGAAAGGCGTATTGGAGAAAGAGCGAGAAAAAGAGAAAAATAGAAAGAAAGAGAGACAGAAAGAGGGGAGGTAGAAGAAGAGATAATTCTCATTGTTTCATAGCGAACGCCCTCGAGGCGACTACCACTTCAAAGGCATGAATGGTTAGAGTTCGACACAGTTCTCATCGAAACAGAGTCCGGCGGGTAATGAACTGCCCTTCGGCAATTGCAACTAACAGCAACAGCCCAATAACCTAACCAAGTGCTGGAGATCCATTATCTATTTACATAAGATCCACCACGAACCGACTAAGAGTTAACATTGGTCATTTAATCTGGTTGAATATTTTCTATATGTCAGTTTATATACGTCTACAGCGTCATATCAATGTCCAGTATTTACTGTACCTTCTTTCAACAGACAAAAAAAGGTAGAAAAATCAAAAGCTATTACAAATTTATTTCCATAAAAACGTACAAAAACGTTAGACGAGCTTAGCTCAAACTCAACTATGCATTTTAATAAATGGCAAAATGTGGAAACACACGTTTGTCAAATTTTTTATTCATTAATATCCGAGTCAGCCATAAACTACTAAAACCCTATAAGATATAATATATCAAATATATTATATTTACAAAAATTCTCTCTCGATAGAATCAAACGGAACTCTGTATGTGATTATGAATATAAAAGAAAGGGGAAAAAAATTCTAATTAGATTGCATTCTTCAAATGAGTCATTCGATATCTCATTAAAAGTAACGCTTTTACACGTTTCTACCTTTCCGTACCATTCAGTTTACTCAATTTAGTTGTATATAGCATTAACTTCTAAACATTTGAAAAGCTTATAAAGTTTACTGAATCAACGGATCGCTGTATCGAAAAGTCAAAGTAACTTTTGCATCTCGTATTGGTCGTGGTTTGTTTGAAATTTAAATGCATTACTGAACCTGGCGCAGTTTCGCGAACGTAACGAAGTCAACGACTTCAAATCGACTCTTGTTAGTGCCGTAACATATTTTTACTTTGAATGTCGGATTAGCTAGTCCGAATAGTCACGCGACGTGCCTGCGAGGATTTTATCAAATGTACATATAGCATGAAACTTTTGCAATGCCAGATCGCGATAATTAACGCGTGTCCCGTGGCGATTCTAGAATCAACTTTGCGCGCGCGCGCGCGATGCATATTATATATGTTTAATTGTAACTGCAATAGTCACGATAATGCTGCGTGCGTAGTTGTAAATGTGTTAGCGATATAAGGATAATTGTTCAAAAAAATTCTCGACTCGATTAGCTGTAACAAAAGAAAAGAAAACAAAAAAAGAAAATATAATAATATTATTGAAAACTTTTTATTGAGATAAAAATTTAAATGGGAATAAATGCGAGTTAATTGTAAGTTAAAATACTGTGAAAGTTTTTTAATCATTCTTAAGCCTAATTCTTTAGTTCCTCCAAGATTCACTCCGTATCGTTCGTAAGTATTTGCCAATTCTCGCGTGCGAGAATTTCTTGAGAAGATTCAAGGCCATAAAAGAGGAGAAATCGGTCAAAGTACGCGCGCACCCCACGTGGTAAGAAAAAGGGTGGTAAGATACCTAGAATCGTCAGTAGCGACATCTCCTTTTGCTCAGACAACGTGCTATGTTTAGCAGCGATCGAAGCTAAAGTACATGGAGGGTAAAGTTTACGAAAGAAAACTGAAGAACTTAAAAATCGATTGTAAACCGAACGAAAACGAGAATTGAAAAAATATAAAGAAGAAGTATAAGAAGAAGTAGAAGGAAAAAAAATAACAAATTAGAAGGAGAATTCGAGAAGGTAAACGAGCCTCACCTGAATCATTGATGTGTATTGACACGCAAGGCAAGCCACCCTTTCTAGTGGTAGCCCGCTGACGAAATCAGTCTCTGGCAACCCCCGTTGGCCTCGATCCGCGTACATTCACTACAACTACTAGCATCAGCCTTTCTCATCCAACGAGAAACCCCTATGAGCTCTGAATTCGTTCCACTTGTCCTTGCTCTAACACTTTTTGAGTTCACAAGTTCGTTGCTATGTAGGTCCTTGTCCTATCCAGGTCTTACACTTATTCTAAGCTTATAACGCACTTGCGTCGTAAGGGCAACAACAACAACAACAACGATAACGCTTAATCGATCATATCGAAAGCCAACGATAGGTCGTAAGAAAGGCGCAGGTTTATTTACACGCTCTAGGTGGAAATTATCAGTGTCCGGCAAAAGCTTCCAAATCGTTCCACTAACAGCGCTCCTGTGAACTTAGAAAGCGCGCGCAACCTGTGGATCGATTCCAACTTCCCTTTCTCTCTCACCCTTCCTCTCTTACCCTCCCACTCATACCTTCAATCTCTTACCCTCCCTCTTTCACTCTCTTTCTCTTTCTCTTTCACTCTCTCTGCAAGCGAGATGCGAATATGCAGAGGTATATATATGCCTGCATGTTTGTAAAACTCTTCTCGTTTTCTAGGCAATGTATTAATATGCATATTTATATGTGTATATGTATACGCGTGGATGACTTAAACATACATCAAGCGAACTTTCTCAACATCTTCCAAATGGACTTTTAAATTTTTTCTCTGAGAACTAGGACGAAAGTCGGAAAAAGAAATAATTGAAAGCAATTTGTCTCGACCTTTCTATTTTCTTTGATTTCTGCGAACTAACTGACTTCGCTCGTGCTATATAAGAAAATAACCGAATTATTTTTAACTAACATAAACGTTAGATTAAATTTTATATGATAATATCTAAAATAAAATAAAAATTAAAAAATTGAATTTTACTTAATACTTCGCGAATCTATTTTCTATAAACCTAAACTTTCACGACGTAACATTGTTTCGCTGGAAAAAATGGTACAGGCTCGTTTTTGTTGTAAAATAAATAAGAAAACCGTTTAAACATCCGCCTAAAAACAGTTGGATTAAAAAATAAAGACAAGATACTTTAATAAGTTATATCGTAGCATGAATATAACTTTCTTCAAAACACTTGCTTCAGTAACTAGACAATTATTTTTTAATGTGTCGTCTAATACCACATGCTTACATATTCATGAATACACTAAAAACAGCCTTTATGTAGAGGTTACGATGCAACGTAATTAGAAAAGAGATAGAAAATAATAACAAAAATAAAAGAAAAAAAATGCATTTTTGTGTAGAAGTTTTTCTAAATATATCTTTTGTTTGTTTTATTTAAACTCGCGAAAAATATAAATTAAATCATAAATATAATAGGGATCTCTTGAAATTTGAAAAAATCGTGCTTGAATGTAAATAAAATTATTTTCCATAGAATAATTCAATGAAGTAGAATATTTGTGAATAAAATATGTATTAATGTTAAAGAATAAATTTGTGGTAATACTTACGTAGAAATCCAATCAATTTTTATCTTCCATGTTTTTAGATCGTCCATCGTTTAAAATCATTGATATACATTCACCCGGTTTTACGATCTCGGCAAAGTCAAAAGCATTGAATAATTTCTGGATCTTGTAGAGGCAAAGCCTGCAGTATACGCATTTCCCCAACGTACCGTACGCTTCGCTGTCGTCCGTATAAACCGTGTACAAGTACGAGTCTCTCGTGTACAAGTACACATATCTACGTACGAATTCTACCCTTTTCCCTCCCTTGACTCTCCTTCTCCTTCAAACTCTCTTCGCAAGGAAAACCAAGCTCGTATTCGGATATAACAATGAAACCGACGGAGTAACTCCCAAGATAACGTTCTCCGAATAATTTATATCGATGGAATTAAGTTTAAATATTTCATAATTCGACTAATCTCTCGGGTACCACGACAGTTTATATATGAAAGGAACATTCGTAACGAAGCGACTGATTATGTTTCTACATATTTGTTTTTTACCTCCGTTTGACTTTCTGAGAAAAACATACTGACCATACATGATAACATAATACGATAGAGCAAATGTGTCTGCATAGAAATATAAAGAAATCAAAGGTAACACTTTCATCGTACCATGACTCTAACTATTAAAGATTCACTGGCATCATTTTTTTTTAATTTCTTTGTGGCAATAAGTACGCGCTATAAAAGGCTTAAACGTAACACTTTTAAATGAATCTTGTAAAAATGATACGTATATATATAGATATATATACTTTATGACGAAGTTAAAAGAACACCTGTAGTGTTGGTTAATGAAGTGTAGCCATTCATATATTTTAATTAATTTAAATGAATGGCTATACCTATTATAATAGTAAAAAAATAAAAATAGTCAAATAATTCAGTGACGCATTTAATGATACGTCAGTGTAAGATGATTAATATTTTAGTTTGCAATAAGTAAACAATAAATTATCTTACATTCGAAATATAAAGATGATCAAGAAGTTATTGCTTGTCTTATTAATTTATCTACCAACTCTTTTTCACGTAAATGTCGTTGTTGCAAAGAATCCAAATAAGAATCTTCGAAATGATCGGAAGAATTTAGATTGATGGAACGATTCACCGATTTGTCCTGTTTCTTGTTCTTCCTCAATGAATTTGCCATGCTCTTTTTCGATATCACGATTTTAGTAGAACGATTTAAATAATTTTTCCTCTCGACATTATCATTACTTTTGTTTACCGTCTTCTCCGTAATCAATGAATTTGTATGGATCTAAGAAAAGTAAAGTAAAAAACGAACAATCTATATAAAATTCACGATTTTTCTTTGACTTGAACATTCTATCGTGAATTCAAGCGGGTAATTTCACAATGAAATCTCGTACAGAAGATCAAGCAAAGCCGTGCAAATCCAAAGGAAGAAAAGGGAAAAGGAGAGAAAAAAACGCTCGACTTACCTTCAGATCGGTATCCCGATGCTTCAAAGAAGGTAGAAAACATTTTCGAGGCGCGATGCGTCGCGACTGTGAACACAAAGAAAATCAGTGTTTCGCGGTATCCAGAAAAGAAGAATAGAAGGAGAACTGAGAACTATAGAAGAATAAAATCCTGAAAATCGAAACGATTCTTTAAAGTCGAATTTCTTTATCCTCTTTTAGCTGTATCCTTCGATAAGATACGATCGAATGGTAACAACTTTGTGTGAAGATCATTTGATCATCGGCTACAAATCGCCTTACCTTTGTCTTTCTCTTTGTAGATCTTGGCAAAGAAGAGGAAAGGTCGATGTATGAAATCGATTTCACGCTAGGTACGTGATGCATCCAAATCCATCTTGGAAATCGTATCGATGATGCGAACTCTAAACGCGTCTTCTCCAACGCGTATATATAATATATATATATAGATATAGATTGTGTTAAATAGAAAGGACGCGCCTGGTATTGTGCACAGTAGCTTCCGAAAGGTCAAAGATACGTAAAATCAAATTCCAGTGTCCTACGTCACTACGAGCATAGATCCTACCCTTTATTCGTGAATATAGATTCGTATGTAGAGCTCGGCCAGATCCTATACTAGAAACGAGCAACCCTTGGCACTTCTATCCCTTCTACTCTCAAACCCTGTCTGCTCATTGCTCGTGGTTCCTGTGGCTCGCGTCGTTCGCTTTGTGCTTATAATTGGATTCACGTTCGAGTGGCATTGCTTAAACCAACACCATCTATGCCAATTTCGAATTATATACTGATGCAGCGACGTCTTTCACATGAATTTAACGTTTCAGGATGATGCTTTCTTGTCCTTTGTCGAACAAAGGCTATACTAGAATTAATTGTGCTCGGTTTACTGTAATAAATGATCTTCTAGGAATCGACTGGTTTCTGCATATGACGTTCTATTATAATTATTATGATACCAATTAGAGTTAAAAGGGTCAATTACAATTTTTTCATCTTTCACATTTAATGTTTCACCTCTTAAAAATGTCTAATTCGCGTACTCATTGTAATAAATAAACCTAAGAACATTTAATCAATAATTCATTATTTTCTAAACAAAAGAACTCATGATAATTAGAAATAAAATATTAAAAAATTAACGAAATTTGTAACTTTACATTTTTATAATTACGTTTCTCTCATATCTATCGAATATTTTATATGATTAGTGTGTACATCGTCTACATCGTGAAATCATTAAAATCCTTCATGAGCGTATTACCAAGGGAATTAACAAAATTTTACAGCGTAAAAATAATTAGTTTCTCTATCCAACGACAAACGTGAAATACCGGTTTTAAATAATTATTCTGTTAATCAGTTGGCATCATGGTTCTTGAAATTCTCACGTATTATTGTATCTCGTTTTACGAATTAAAAAATGATTTATAGGAAACCATTTAAAATAAAATGAATAAAATATAAAAATCTTATTAATACGAATTATTTTTCATGATCAAAAATATAAATAAGGCAAATAATAAAAGACATTTCGCGTTGTCAACGTAAAATAATTATTAATGTGCGTAATTAATTTTGTTAATAAATCTTTTGCATAACGTTATACCAAGACTCAACTATAGTCTATATTACGTGTAAAACGAACCAGCCCTTGTTCAACGTGGCTCTTTGCATTCACTAATTGGCAATTAAATATCGACCACAATGTAACTGAACGACACCAGTGTCAATTTTCTGTTCGCACCTCGCTCGGCGGTAACATCCGTTACGTTTGTTAAATTCTTTTTGTTTTTTAATTTCTTTCTCACTTATTTCTTTCATTGGGCACCTTCTCTCTTTCTCTCTACTTTCCCTCTAGTGAACATTCGATGCGAGTGCTTTTTTTTTACATTGAATCGCTACACCTTCCTGCTAATTACAAGCCACACTTAGAGAGAGAGAGAGAGAGAGAAAAAGAAATATTACTCGGCAATTCGAAATTACGTGTCGAAAAAGAAAAATATTGAAGTATTTGATCATTAACCTTATCGATTGTTCTCCAGCTTATTTGGCATAAATTGATACATTCTTTTCATATCTTTTAACACATTCGCGGCTGGCATATTTTTTCTTTTTTTAATACTGAGTACCGGCAAAAATAATGAATTATTTAAATTTATATTTAAATAATAAAATATAATAATATAATAAAATATAATTATTTAAATATTATATTGAAATAATTAAATATAAATTTAATAAATGTATATATATAAAAATTTATTTTTATTAAATTTTTAAAATTTAAAATGACGTGATTCATGTCAGCGACACTTAGGAATAGAACTTAAAAAGACGTGAATTCACGTCAGCGGTCGCGAATGTGTTAACATTTTTTTTCTTTCAATACGACAATATAAATAAATTCACGCTATAGTACTTTTTTTTAATTAGACGCTATTACTACTATTAATTATTATAATATTATATTATGACATTTAAAAAAAAGCAATTTGCAAAATCTAATATCTATCTTATTCTAATATCATATATCCGATGCGCCATATATGAAGCATCCATTTGTTAAAAAGAAATATATGAAACTCAAAGCATTACAGTAGAAAAGCACGAACTTGTCGTACTCACTGGTAGGTTGTTGCATATCAGTGCATTCGTACCTTCAATCTCTGTGCTGTGTGAAGTATCTGCTGGCGGTTACGTTCACTAACCGAGTCTCCGTATGACCTCCGCCGCATCAGCCACTCTCTCTGCAACAACAAACAAGCCCTAAAGCTACCCAGCCCTCAAACCAAACTTTCAAACTAAACACATGGGGTGAATCTATCTCTTTCTTTTTCCTCCCTTACCTCGACCCATCTTTCCAAAGCCATCCAAAGGCTTTATTTACTTTTTACGGAAGTTTCACGAAGAGGAAATATACGTCGTTGGTAGGTAGTACTCACCCTACGTGTACTGCTATATATATTTATGTACATATGCACAAACATATGTACTCTATGGCAAAGTGTATGTTTCTGTATGGTATATCTACACTCGTCTACGGATGCAATTGTTATTGTTGTTGTTGTTGCTCAAAAGTTATAACTTACTCGCAAAGATATTTGGTTCTTCTTCCAACGCGAAAGTATTCGTTCAACTGGATAAACTCAAGCGTTTTCTACGACATCGAATACACACATACACGCTCTTCTCTACCAACATTTTCTTTTAAAATACATAAATTATTTATCAATGATTTATAAAGATAATATATATAAAGTGACTGGAAAGAGAAATATATATATATATATATATATGTGGTATTCTCTCTTTCCAGTCACTCTTCCGAAAGGATAACTGACGTAACAAAAAATAGGAATTCCGATAATTTTGATAATAGATTCTTTGTAGAAAGAAACCTATCTTCAGAGAAATGCAATATATTCTGATAAATAAATACAAAAATGATAATAATACCGCAAAACGTATTCACTGTTCGACTATTAGATAATAACTGTCTTCTTAGATCTTTTCTTCCTTTATTTTGTTTTTTGCCTCACCGTGAAATACTCTACCGCTATTTGACTATTTACATGATTGTTGTTTACATTATTGGGCCTTTACCCCACTCTAGTTTAGATCTAATACTCTCACACTCTCTATCCTACACATATTTTAGATTTATCTCACTCGTCTTCTCACACACCATATATATAAATATATCTGTACATCAAGAAAATATAAAGAAATACATCTTACAATTAATTTTAAAAATGGTTAAAAAAACAAAACGATATATGATATATACATGACGATATATATATATGTAAATGTATATATGTATTTGTGTATATTCAGAAACAAAATAATTATTTTGTATCATAGTTAGGAAAAATCGTCGATACTTTTCGTTTTCAACAAAAGTTTTCATGAGGGAAAAGAACTTCTGATACCAATTTATATGGTGACCATCGATGATAGCATCGTTGCGAAAGAATTTAAATATTCCCAAGAGAAAGGGAACGATCCTCCCTTATACGAGAGCGCAAAGCTTAAAGGGTTTTAAAGGAGTGCCGAGAGTCGATCGATTCGGCTGCACAGAAAATCGTCAAGGTACCCGAAGGTGCTTACCGGCTTGAATCCGACACAAAGTAGATTATGCAAATGTCCCGTCGAACGAGAGAAATGCGAAGGAAACGAGAGGACGAGAGAATATGTAGAAGGTGTGAAAGAGAAAGGAAGAATGGTAAAAGGATATATAGATAAAGATAAAGAAAGAGAGAAAGAGAGAATAGGTTATCTAGCCGAGAAAAGGTTTACTGGAGTGTGCCGAACGTAGTGCACGAGGTCGTTCCTAAAAGTTAAATGAACCGACGGTCGAATGAACCATCCTTGCTACACTTTAACCCCTTCACTTCGTGATCTTCCTATTTTTTTCCCACTGAATCTCCATATTTATTTCTTCTCTCTCTCTCTCTCTCTCTCTCTCTCTCTCTCTCTCTCTCTCTTTCTTATTCTCATTCTTTCTCTCTTACTACACACAATTAACACACATTAACATAATTAACTTCAAAAGCAGCAAAAATATGCTGAACATATAATATTTAAAATATCTTTCCATCTTTAAGTCTATTTCTCTATCTCTTCCTAAATGTCTTTTTATCTCTAAAAAAAGTACATATATAAGATTAAAGATTAAGCGCATCAAACCACTTATCCTTTATCTAAAATGATTTACGTTTAATATTTGATCTGTATTTGATCGATGCCCGCGAATTCGCTAAAAGTTAATTTATCTTCTTATATTAGATCTTAAATGTATCTATTTTTACTTATGCTTTTTTCCACTTCCCAATTCTTCTGTTTACTCGATAATCCTATATAAATTATAAGATTTAACGTGTGTGCTTATGAAAAATAACGCATATTAAAGCGCCACGCAAATTTATTATTAATATCTTTGGCCCATCGAATTATGATAAACTAATACAAAATATATTTATAAAAATTGAAATTTTTGGCATGTTTTCAAAGTTTTTCAAGCATAAATGTTATAAACTTTTTTTTAGTATTTAAGCTGATTTGTGTTATAAAATTTTTATTCACTTTTTATGGATGTTCCATAAAAGAGCAATAAAAACAACCATAAATTTTATTTGGTATATTACTTTTTTCCGAACATTTAAATGTGTAAAAATATCTCGTTATACATTTATTATTCAATTCTTGGAGTTAGAGAATGATGCAAATAGTTACTTATGTCACAAACGAAACGCGAGAAATGTCTATATACATATCCAAGAATTGTTCGAGAAAACAGTTAAAAAGTGAAAGAGAAAAAGAAGATTTCTGACATATTGAATGCAACATTGTACTCGTATTTGGCAAGGGAGTATGAAATCTTAATTTCCAATCCTCTAAAATTGTTTTTGCAATCCTAGCTAACGCTATTTCCTTTTCTCTCTTGCCGTACCTATATCCTAAAGTCGCACACTGACATACAAAAGAAAATACTATAACCATGCACGTAGTTGGGAGTAAGAAAATCCGAGATACGAGTTTCAGTAAACCTACTTTTGCCTCGCTTCGTGCCTGCGAATCTGAAAAATTTACGAAACTTTCTACGCGCTAGAAGTATTCTTTTCAAAGGGTCCATAACATTTACAATATCTTCTATTATGAGAAGACGATAAGCGTATTCTTCTTGAATATTCGTTTCAAGATAAATATATTTCCTCCCAACATTATATTTCTTTGATAAATCAATAAATAATAATAATAATAATAATAATAATAATAATAATAATAATAATAATACATTTCAATCATCTTTCTACGATTGAATATACAATTGTATTTGTATCCTTAAACTTGTTACAAATGATGCTGCGGAAAAGATAAAAAACAGAACTAAAGCACAGTACCTATTTTAGAAAATTAACTACTATAACAATCTCTATTTCGAAGACTTGATTCAAAACGAATTTACATAGACTTCTTCTCTCCTATATTCGAGTGAGGACTTCTTCTTGAGCGAATCCCGGAAACATCAGGATTCAATTCCGCGAGTATACTATATTCTACTACTCTACTTGGACTTTTAAGAAGAAAGTAGTACACAAGAGAAGAAAGAAAGTGAGAGAAAGAGAAAGAGAGAATACTATAGTAAGACAGGTGGTAGGAAACAGCCGCATCTTTATTAGATTGAACTTACGGAGCCATGCGACAACCTAACTCGCTTTACGTCTTCCGTGAAATTGTAAACTGTGACGGGTCGACAAAACAGCAAAGTTTCTTCAACTCTGCTTTCTTAGCTACGTTCGAACTTGTTGGCAGCTTAACTTTCGAGAAGGAAGCAATGAAACGGAACCGTGAGACCCATCCGTTGAAGTACCAAATGCTTCTAACTCGGCCTGATTACCCTTCAACGTGAGTAGCCGAACGAGAAGATATATCTATTCGCTTGGTTTAGGAGAACATCGTCGAGTCGAACTACTATGCCAATCTCAACACCGCAAACTATTTCGGATATTTAGAGGAATGTTAATATTCTCTATTAACTAATTATAAGATCTTTACGAAAATGAAGTATACTTATAAGCAAAATTCTAATTTAATAATTTAATTATACATTACATTTATATATAAATATAAATATACTACGTGTCATATGTGTGTCTATATGTGATAAATATAAGAAACGAGCTATTCGACTTGGATTTTATTGAACAATACAAAATCTGTTTAGAGAAAAGATAAGCGAACAATTCCGAATGGTATTTCTCTCCCCGACTAGTTTAGCTAGTTTAGTTTAATCACGATACAATAACTTTTAATATCTCAATTATTTATTTATAATATCAACTTTACCCGACATGAGTTCGCCAAGGTAGGCCTCCACCCGGAGATCCGAATGGGGGACTATTTAACTTCCGGAAAATTTTACCCTAATAGAATCCATGGTGGTCTTTTTTGATACTTGATAAAGTCGTTTTACAGTGTGGACTAATCAAACCTACACCCAATTCCCGAACAGGAGGGCCAATTCCAATCGGCTGTCCGCGACTGCTTATTCTATTTATTCGCAGCTAACCTCCGTCCCTATCTGAGATGAAGAGGCCCTTCCTCTATCCGCAACCTAAGGACACGCTGTGTGTCATGGTGACTGGGACCCATCCACCCCGGAGACCACTAAAACTAGTTTTCCTCCCCCGAAACTAGCAGCTGTTATGCTAACACAGATTTGTTTATAATATATGCAAGATAAACATTAAATCAAAAGAAGATCAAAGAAAAACAATACCTTAGCCAATATTTCTTCCTTGTCCGGTCCAAGAGAGCGATCAGGTTTTGGTATAGGCAAACTTCTATAATCTTCGATAGTATATGGTCTATAAGTAGGCTTTTTAACCAATCTACTATCGGAAAGAGTACTTTTGAAGGGCGTTCGTATTCTAGTAAAATTATCTGAACTCTTTGGTGAATCCGCAGAGACGCAAAGAGGACGCAAGGTCTCGCAGGATCTGATGGTTTGAGGCAACCGCGTCGCGGAACGCTCGATGAGACGCCGGTAGAAGCTGAGTTCGCTTTGATCGTCCCTTGAGAAGCCGGAAAAGGAGATACGACCACCTCCTTCTTCCTCCATTCCTCCTACTACAAGTTTCTCGCGTAGACTGTCTCCGTAAATCGACAGGTTCGATCCCTCTGGAGATCGAATAACACGTTTGTAACGCGGCAGACCTGAAATCGAGAAAAACAGTGAGATACTTCGTTCAACCTACCAACGTCTTCGTCCTCTTAAAATCGACACGTGTAATGTTTCAACCGTTTCAGATATTACAAGTGTAAGTGTAAAATCATGTGTACAAAATAAAATCTAATATTTCTCAGAATAGACGTTGATAAATATAAAATGGAATAGATAAAAACATCATTCAAAATATCTTTTGACATATTTTCAACATAAATCCGATAGATACCCTTCCACCTTTCAAAATCTCATCTTAATGTGATTTTATCCACGCGTTTACTTAAACTTACGGACATTTGTCTCATCCAAATTAGTTCCGCACGCCTAACTCAATGCCTTTGGACTACATCGAGCTTCCAAAGTGCTCCTACCTCCATATTTAATGGCGCCATTTATCTTCGTGAAATATTATCGTGTAGGTATCCGCGTGCTCATAATATTAAGAAGAGATTACAACAGGAGAAAAAAAGAGGATGGGATTCATCTCGATGCGACGAGATTACCTCTCTTTTCTCTTTCCACTTTCTCTCTCCTTTTCTCTTTTCTCCAGCCCTTTTTATAAACTTTACGATCGAGAAAGACGACGTCTAATCAGGAACAAAGAATACACTTTTTCCGACAAAACGCTTCCTTTATCCCTCCTCACTTGTTCTGTCGGAGCTTTCGTAAGAAGCCAAGACTTTACGTTCGTAAAGGGAATGAACAAACTATAACCATTACCGAGCTAAAATAAATGTAAGTGGATTCTCTCTCTTTCTCTCTCTTTCTCTCTCTTCTCTCTCTCTCTCTCTCTCTCTCTCTCTCTCTCTCTCTCTCTGGAAAAACAACTAAATCAGAATTTTATTATGTAGAAAAGGCGAGTGCCAGAATTGCTCGTGGTAAATTCAAATGAAAGGACCGAATGTAATTGTATACGTTACGGTAAATTTAACAGCTTCATCATCTAAGTCCCATAAAAACAAGGTTTAAAAAAACATAACAAAATAAAATATAAAAAAAGGAATTATTTTAAAAAGAATAATCACTCATAAATAAATTTTGATTAAAATACAGATTAAAAGTAACTAACTCAATCTATGTCGATAAACTTCCAGATAAGATACTTCAGGCTTTTTGAAGGTCTGCACATCTGACGTTGATAACATGTTGGCTAACTTTCTATGAGCCTTCACGGTCATCTCGGTAGTAGCTTCCTCATCGTCGATGCTGTCGACATGGAAACTGCATTTCGTTGAAGAAGAAGAAGGTGCAGTCTTTGAGAAAAATCCCATGGGTTTTCCTGAGAGACGATCATCCTCTTTTTTCTCCACCCTTCTTTCATTCGCGTTCTTCTTTCTTTCTTCGTTACGATTGGCGCTCTTGTGCCTCTCCTTCCTTTTCACTTCCGCTTTTTCTATTTCTTTTCTTCTTGTCGTCGTCGTCGTCGTCGTCGAGAATCCTAACCGTCGAGACCCTTTTGCAAGTTCTCCTTTAGCAATTATCGCATTCCTACCGCTGAAAGCGTTCGGTTTCCTGTCGTGACTACAGTTCTGCACGGTTTCATTAGATCCTTCGCCGTCTGAAAATATTTTTGTTCTTTTTTTCCCTTTCCTTCCCTGTTCTTTTATTTTCCTATCTTTTATTAGAGTAAAAAACATTTTCTATTAAAGACTTCTGTTCAATCGAGGATTTCTTTTTGCTTTATCGACGACATCGTTTATTACATATTTCTTTTTTTTCAACTGATTTCAACAACAACAACAACATGATAATGTTCAAGCTTGAGCTATAAACTTAAACCTTGCCATGTCTATTGATGTACGTAAAAATTCAATAGGAATTCATTTTAATATTAATGAGAGAATTAATATTTTATCGGAGATAATAAAATGCAGTATAACTCTTACTATTTATTGAAGACGATAATGGCGTAATGTGTTTCAAGTAAAAAGGAGAATGATTTTGTAATTTTACTGATGTCTCTTCTTTCCGCTTTAGGTTAATTATAATATTACTTTTATTGGATGTATTATCAATATTTAAATTACGATCTATGTTTTCTAAAGAATCAGCGGAATATATTGACATCGCAAAAACTATTCTTATTCATTGTTCATAATATAGTAATTATAAAATAATTAATCACAATTAAATAATAAAAGAAAAGTTTGCTATTGATATACCTATAAAATGGTATTACATTACATTCATAGATACTATATATATATATATATATTAACGCTTTTATATTTAATAATTAAGACGTGTTTTGTTTTATTTAACGCAGTTATACAAATATCATTTTAGCTTTAAAATTTCTTACAATCATGTTAGACATTTGTTTAGTAATTAAAAACCTATTGTGATAATTGAAAATTACCCTAAAACACTATAAACAATTACAAAAATGAAAAACTTACAAATTCCATTATAATATACATCCTACTTTTAAAATGCTTACTATACTACCTAAATTTTTTATATTAATTTCAATTTAATATTTGAAATATTTACAAATAGAAATTATTAGTTAACAGTAAATATTATTAATTAAATAAATAAAAAAAATAATTATATATTATATTATTAATTAATATTATTAAGTAAATAATTTACATTTCTTTTTTTGCTATAATATTTTTGATTAATCAATTTTGTTTCCATTTTTTAATTAATAAGGTATATGATTATTAAATGTAAGACTTTCTCAATATTCAATTTAATTTAAACTACAGCCATGAGCCAAAAACTTTTGTTTTCAGGCCATGGAGATGAAAAGAAATAATTTCCGCAACACTGTATCTTTAAATGGAATTTATATTAGTGATTTTATTTCCAATTGTCCTTACAGTTGGTAACACCGACTTTCAATTGTACAATTAAAATATGTAAACCCGTGCATTAGTAGAATATCAATAAATAGTTTGTGTTTAGTGAAGTATTTTAAATCAATTAGTTTTGTTTCAATTTTATTATTGATAAAATTGAATGATTATTAAATATGAGTAAGACTAATAACAATAAGAAGAAAGCTTTTACAAAGGTAATATATATTTAGAGGTTATAACTATCTGAAACAAATTATTAAATAAGAAACGTTTTTTATCATTAATATATTATTTTTATAGAAAGAAAAAAAGAAAAATACTCTCGTACCTGAAACTAATTTAATTACTATTAAAAAAAGAAAGAAATTAAAGAACGTTGATGACATAAAAAAAAGAAATAATATACTTGATTATAAAAATATTGCTCTAAAAAAAGATGCTATTAATAATAATAAACCTAAAATAAAAAAAAAAGGAAAAAAAACAAAAAACAACCGCAACAAGTTAATGGGAATGATACACAGAACAAAAAAGTTGTTAAAATGACATCTATGCCTCAACATGATCAAACCAAAGGATTAAAAAGAAAAAATGAAACAAGCACCGAAGTTCAGGAACAATTGGACATGGACCAACATTTACAAGAAGTGTGGAAAGAATATGGAAATTCAGTACAGAAGAGAAAAGAGGAAAATACGTTAAAGCAGAGGATGATGAATTTACTGAATCCATCAAGATTTAGATATATGAATGAAGTTCTGAATAATAATACTAGTACAGAATCTAAAAAATTATTTCAGAAAAACCCTAAATCTTTTATAAACTACCATGAGACCTATAAGCTACAAACTGTGCGTTGGGCCTTAAATCCATTAGATGTCATAATTGATTCGATTAATAAGATGTAAGTCCATTTTTTGTTTATAATATTCATAAGATTAATATTAACTTTTTCAATATTATCGGTTAATATCATTTTACATCTGTTTATAATTTTTTTTAACGCATTACATTTTCATATTCAATTCTTTATCTACTTTCCAATAAAATATTTGCATTGTATATATACTACTTATATGGTAAAATTTCTAGTAATAGTAGTTCTATCAAAAGCATTAATAGAGAGTATAAATTATATAAAAATATATTTTATGATTACAGGCCTAAAAATTATATAATAGCTGATTTTGGATGTGGCGATGCAACACTTGCTGAGTCAATTCAGCAGAAGACACATTCATTTGATTTTGTTTCTTTGAATGACAGAGTAACAGCTTGCGACATGGCTCATACACCGCTTTTAAGAGACAGCGTACACGTTGTTGTGTTCTGTTTGTCTTTAATGGGATCAAATCTATCTGATTATATACTCGAAGCAAATAGAGTTCTTAAAAAGGAGTAAGTAATACTTATATATTAAATATTATAACTTATGTGATACAATTACATATACATATGGAAAATTGTTATTTTTGTTTCAGTGGTATTTTGAAAATTGCTGAAGTTGAAAGTCGATTTGATAATATTGATGAGTTTATTAAACTATTAAAGATTTATGGTTTTTCTAATACTTGGAAGGACTTATCGAAGAATTTATTTTACTTTTTAGATTTTCAAAAAATCCAAGATATTACTACTACTAGTAAAAAAAATAAGCTGCCCAAAATTACCTTAAAATCATGTTTATACAAAAAGCGTTAAAATAGATATAATATGACAATTATATACATTGCTTCCTATCAAATAAATTCCATACAAATTTTTCTTCCTATCATATTTATTTTACTATAATACAGATATTTTTTTAAAATATCAAAATACTTATAACATAGATTTGTTCCATAAACTAACATTGTTCAATGTTTACTTTTCTTAGAGTAATACATTTAACATGATATGGTTAGTTAATGTATGTGCCGGCTTAAACAAAGTACTTATTTTACAGTACATTGTTCTGTACGGCACAATTCATAAGTTAATATTAAATGCAAATTATTTAAAAGTATATAAAATAATTTATCTTCACTCAATGAACAAATATAAACAATTTTTATAACTACAAAATAATCCATTGTAATAATAATTCACATATATACATTTTATTTATAATTTATAAAGTACTTCAGAATATTTTCAATTGACTCAGATCTATTTCTTCCAAAATGTCTTCTACTTCATCTTTCAAACTTTCTACTCTTTCTAAAACTAAAAGCTATAAAGCAAAATAAATTAAATTTGATCGCAATTATTTGATTATACACAATATATGAAATATTACCTAATAATAAACTTACATTAGCAGCAGTAATAATTTGTGTAGCAGTTCGTTTTGTAAGATACTGTATTTTTTGTCGCATCTCTTGTGGGTTTGCCTTAGCTATAGATTGCAAAGATTTATATCCAGCATTATATAACTGATATGCTCTACCCTATTAAAATAAAATTGTTTATATATGAAAAAAGGTTTTAATTTTGATAATTAATAGTAAATTAACATAATATACTATTTTCACTGTTGGTAGTTCCATTAATACTTCAAGTTCTGGAGGACAGCAATAAGATAATTTTTTACTAAAAGAATTGAATATTTCTTGAAATGCCCAAAATTCATCAAACTCCTGTAAGCAGAATTAAGAAGTATAATATTTATTTAACTAAACGTATAATAAAATAAATGAAAAATTTACCTTACAAAATCTAACAACAGAATAAGAAAAAGATGATACTGTGTTCAGTAAATTTTGAACAATTCCTCTATTTACTTGGTATTTATCAGCTACAGAATAAATCGTCTGATGATTCCATAATTCATAAATCATTAAAGTGACATAAAATCTCTGAAGCACTTTGAAATTTACGTTCTGTTTTAAAATATAATTTTTAATTTTAATTTAAAATAAAATATTTTTCATTTTATATGAAAATAACATACCATTGATGTTATTCCGCAATGCATTTTACTTATCATACATTCGTTTATTCCTATAAGTCTTACAATTTCCATTTGTACTTCTGACAGTTTTGTTATCTATAAAGAAAATTTTTATTCCTATTTAAAAAAAAATAAATAATTATAATTTCATGTAAACAATAAAATATTTAATTTACTTACTGTATCATAATAAACAGATTCTATTAGTTGTATTTGATTGACTATGTTATAAGGAGTTATCAAATATAAAAGATGAAGATAATCAGTTAAAATCAAATGTTTTTGTGCTTTTTTCAGATCCTCGTACAATTCATATGCGCAATGTAAATCTATACCAGCTTAAACATAATTTTATCTGATATTAAACAAAAAAAATCTTGAAAATTAATATTGTTAAATTTACTACAAATATCAAGTAAAAATAAATGAAAAATATTTTATAAATGATACCTTTCATAGCAGCACGCCCCAAATCACAAAGTTCTAATTTAGTTGTAGATGTTAGAGCTATTTTTGGCTTTTTCTTTATTATTTCAGGATTTTCTATAGACATACTTTCTTGAGATGGAATAGCGATATTTATAGAATTAACAATATTACATTTATCCATGTTACGAATTTTTAAAACACCATTTTTAAATAAAAGACTTATTGTTTGATCCATTATTTTTTTAATATCAATATTTAGACGTTTCTGCTGAACACTAAGTAAACTCTTCGCAATTAAAGTGTACAATTGAGATCGAGTTGTTGCTATAGATAATAATATAGCACTTAGAATAAGATTATTTATACCTCTGTCTTTCTCTATATGTAAAGTGCTTAATGAATCATCCATTTTAGAAATCAAAAGTTCCTTGACCTATGTGGTGTAGAACATATTTATATTAAATACTTAAAAACATATATATATATAATAGTATTATACAATAAGTACCTTTGGAAGTTCATTACTCTTACAAATAAGTATACTTTCTCCAATATTTCCTAACCCAGCACGGCCGGCTCTTCCTATCATTTGTTTATATCTACTAATATTTAAAAATTGATTCCCAACATACGGACTTCTTAATATGACCTGTTAATTCATATTAAAGTAAAAAATGTAATAATTGTTCAAATATTTTTCTTTAATTTGAGCTACTTACTCTTCTTGCCGGTAAATTAATGCCTGCTGCTAAAGTTGATGTACAACATATTAAACATAGAATCTCGTCTCTAAAAGCATCCTCTAATAATCTTCTTTCTTCAGATGTAAGACCAGAATGATGATAAGCTACACCAAATTTGATTGTTTCTTTCAAAATTGGACATAAACCTTCCTCTTTTGTAAGTGCTTTCAATAATTTTTCTTTTTCTTCCATTTTATGCTTTTTTAAGGAACTACAATAAAATGTAACTTAATATAAATTACTTTTTACATCTTAAAGCATATTACATATTTGACTTAATCGATATATAGTATACCTGAATAACACTTTTGTCATAAGTATAGCAATATTTTCACAATTTTTTCGATTTGAACAAAATATAAGACATGAATCCTTTGGTACAATATCCATAACTAAACCACCTATTTTATCTGGATCTATTGCAATAGCTTTTTTTGAATACTTCAAAAAACAAGCATAATGATAAATATATATATGAAACAAAATAAAATATATATGTTATCATTAACTTACAGAATAATCTACTTTTCTCATGTCTGTTAATATTTCCTCCTTGTGTAAATCAATTAACCACATATCATCTTGACATTTAACATACTCTTGTATTTTAATAGGCCGAAAAGTTCCAGTATATAACTCTGCATTCAAAAACTGAGCTACCTCTTCTAAATTTCCTATAGTTGCACTCATACCAACTATCTGTATATTTTCTAAAAAATTATAAATTAAATTACGTATATAAAAACAAACTTTATGGAAACTATTATAAAATAGAAGTTATTGATTTAACCATTCATATACATCATTTTTGTAAGAAGACCTTCCAGTGTAGCACCTCGACCACCATTTTCACCAAGTAAATGTAATTCGTCAACTATCAAGAGACCTATCTGCAATTAAAACGAAGATTATACAAATATTTTATTTATAAATTTATTATATAAATTTACATTACTAGCATATTTGACTTACTTCATTTAGTCTTTGCAATTCTATTAGACTATTGATTAATCCTAATGCTTTTTCGATTGTACATATATAAATAGTATTCTTTTTATGTCGTTTTTTAGGGGGACACTGACCTTTAGTAGCAGCATATTCTTCCACCAAAAAACCTAATTTTATAGCAAATGGTGTCATTGCTTGTATCTAAACATCATGAAACAATGAACATATTTTTAAATACATAATACATAAAATTAAATTATTTTTTATATAATAAATAATATTATATACCTTTTCTTGTACTATTGCAACGAATGGAAGAATGAAGATAACATTCTTCTTATTACATACTATTTCTTTGAGCATTAAAATCTCTGCTACTAAAGTTTTACCTCCACTAGTTGGAAGAGCATAAATTAAATTTTTCCTATTTTTTATAGCATCTAATTGCAAACATTCATCCTGCCAACCTTGTTTGTAAAAATATATTATGTAAAAAATATAATGAATATTTGTTTATTTATATTATACTTACTGTATAATGTATCAAAACCTTTAATCTTATGAATTAAGTGTTTTACAATTATCGGAAGTCCATAAAAAGAATGAATGTTGTCAGCTTTATTATTAAACTGCATAGTATTTTCTATAACTTCTTCATAACTTAAACATAATTCTTTTATTGAATTACTATCATTTCTAATTTGTCTCCTATCCTCTATAATATTTACAATTGATTATATTTAATATATTTAATAATTCAATAATATATATATACATGGTATCCTGTAACTAGCGGTACAAGCGATTAGGGGGTGGTTCTACATAAAAAAAACTAAGTTAAAAAGGTAGAATAATGTTTCCTAAAAAAATAAATATAACAATTTATACCTCTTGTACCACCTGCAACAAGAGATCTTGTATAATTCGATTATATTTAAGATTAAGAATATTACCTGGGTTATCCTGTTCATTATATAGTTCAGTAAATGTCGTGTCGAATAAACTATTGTTTTTCCATACACATTCATCTTTCAAAAACTTGTCTGAAGTATTAATTAAATTGGTTGTTTCAATTTTATTACTTTTATTTTCAATTGATTGTCCTTTGCATAATTGTAACAGATTAGAAGTTGATGGTGTTTCAAAAGGTGTTTTTGCTTCTTTATCCTTAGCAGAGTTATAATTGTTAATTTCATTACAAATGTTCTCTTCAATATTTTTTAATATTGTATCATCCATTGAAAGAATAGAATTAATTGGATTTACAAATTTAGATGATATTTGTGCATTTTCTTCCTTTTTTATATTATTAGACAAATTATCAAATACATTTACATCAAACAATGAATTCAGATTAGTGGACATAATGTTATTTTCAGTACGACAAACAATTTTAAATCAAATCAAACTTAGTCAGATATTTTATGATAAAAATTTGTATAGAATTAAATAATTAGTACTTTTTTTTGACTCCTATATCTATATTAATATAAAGATCATTAATTATTTTCATTGAAGATGTTTATTCATATACTTCTGTACAAAAGCGTATGAATATCTTAACATTATAAATAAGTAATTTCAAATGAAATGAGAACGGTTATAAATAAACAATGATATATAGAACGCAACAACACACGTGTCAGATAACAGATAACAAATCAACCAATAAAAGTACAAAGTTTAGTTTACGTTATCATTAAGAATATAGTAGATTAACCAACAAGTAACTGCATTAGTTCTTAGTACAAACGTCTTTTGACAGGTGACGCCACTCAATATTTCTAAGTTATCATCTACACAAAGAACAATAAATATCGATCTTTGGAACTTTAATCGAAGAAAATATAATTATTTATTTTTTATATTATTAATTTAAGAAGAATAAGATGATTCAAAAGCATGACGCTATTTAAGATGCATTTTCTACAATAGGATGACTTCTTCATCATCATTCTTTTTATTACTGATATATATATATACGTATATATTTCTGAGGCACGTGACACGCACATACAGACTCATATATACATACATACATATACATATACCCAACAATATATTGTTTGATAGTAGAGCTTACAGCGCCTCCTCATGCGATAGTTGATTTGTAAAGATTCGGTGGAAACTTCGTATCGTCATCACAACAGCGCAACTGCTAAAGTTTATACGTTACTTGTTCGTAATATCAATCAATTTTTTGCTTATTTACGTTTAATAAAAAGCCTCAATTATACCAATTGGATATCAGCTTTTGAAAAGTCTTTGGAAGTGATCAAGTGTTTTGTAGTGATAGAAAATGAAGGAAACATTAATCGCGCTTTGCGCGATTTTATCTGGTAAGTATCGTCCTTTGTTCTTTAACGACGTAGTGGATTACTACGTCCATATCGATTGTTTATATTTTACAATAAGTAGTAAATTAATGACGTTAAAAGAACATTTTATGGTCCTATTTATTTTTTATCCTTTTAATTTTTTATATTTAAACACTTAAATTAATTCTTTTAATTGTATGCAATTTTCCCTCTCTCTCTCTCTCTCTCTCTCTCTTTCTATATATATATATATATATATATTTAAATGAGTAATCATGATAATGATATTTTAAAGTCTGGTCATAGATTGTAATTTTATATTATTCAGAAAAAAGAAACTTATTCAGCAGACGAGAAAGGTGACTCAGACGTTAACAATGCACTTCTGGAAGCATTAATCATTTGAATGTATCTTTTAAATATGTTAAATTTATATATACAAGTATGAATATTACTAAGTAATTCATATTTATTAAGATAGTTACTTTTTTTAAATCTTTGTTTTGTAGTATCCACAGCTAGAGTAGTTATTACAGCAGAAGGAATAAATAATCCCAATAAATTGGGAGCTCAAGAATGCACATGGGGACCAGCTTATTGGTGTCAAAGCATAATGTAAGTTTAGTAATCTAAACATTTTATTGAAATAAATTTTATCTCATAGAAGAAAATAATATTAATTTTAAACCAATCATAACGGATCAAATAACTTTTTAAACTTAATTATAAGTATGCGCAAGATTTATCTAACATTATCAAAATCTATTGAATGCTAGATTTTAGTTTGTTTTTTTTTTTATATATAACAGAACTTCTTCAAGTTGCCATGCCACTCATCATTGCATTAAGAATATTTGGGAGAAAATGGAAGTTCCGGAAGATAATGATACAGTTTGTGGAGTCTGTAAAGATATGGTACAACAGGCACGAGATCAACTGGAAAGTAATCAGACTCAAGAAGATTTGAAAGCAGTGTTTGAAGGAAGCTGCAAATTGATTCATATTAAACCAATAGTGACGGAATGCATGAAACTTGTTGATCAATTCATTCCTGAACTTGTGGAGACTCTAGCTTCTCAAATGAATCCATCTGTAGTATGTTCAGTAGCAGGTCTTTGTAATTCAGCGCATATTGATATGTTACTGCATGAATATCAAAAACAAACGTCAGAGGTAAGATTGTCATTATTCCTTATTTCACAATGTAAGCTTCTTTGTGTTTACAGCTGTGAACAAATAACTTATTGACAGATAAATACTTATGTGTAATATGACTGTTAGATATTTACGAATATTACAAGATTAGATATTGCTAAACATAGAACAAAGTTCAATATAAATAAGGAGTGAGCTAAGTCCTTATGTTTCGATGTAATACAATATTTTTATTAATATGATTATATTATTTTTTATGATATTATATTTTTAGAATATGAAATTAAAGTCCGTATCATTGGAGAAAGATGAACTTGAACCTGATGAATGTTCTAAATGTTTTACAATTGCAACTCACATGGAATATAATTTAAAGGATGTACCAAGGGATAAAATGTTGGAAGAAATGCTCAACATTTGTGGAGATTTCAGCTCATTTTCAGATGCTTGTTCGTCCATTATCCTCACTCACTTCAATGCAATTTATTCTCATCTCCAAGATAATTTTAATGCACAGAATTTATGCCATTTATCAGGCCAGTGTAGTGATAAATTTCATAAACATGAAAATGGAAATGTAAAAGTATATACGATAAATACTATTATACTATAACGAAACATATATAGTAAATTTAATATATACATTCTATTACAGCCTATAAATGTAGAAGTGAGACCACTTTCCAGCGTTGGTATGGTTGAAGTTAATGATGATCTTCCATGCAAATTATGTGAACAGCTTGTAGGTCATTTAAAAGATTTATTAGTAGCAAACACTACAGAAGCTGAATTTCATTTAGTGCTTCAGGGTCTTTGCAAACAAACAAAATCTTTTGCTACTGAGGTATGTATATTCTGCTTTTAAATAATTTTTATATTTATCTCATTAGTGAAATAGACAATTACAAAATTTAATTATCTGTTTATACAGTGTAGGGCGATTGTTGATGAATATTACCCAGAAATATACATGTATCTTACGAACAAGTTAAATGGCAATGCTGTATGTCAAATGTCTGGTATCTGCCCCCGTCCAGGAAAAAGAATAATTGTATATAATAATTATATGAAGCATTATTTCAAATTAATTAATAATCATTTAGTAGTTCAATATATATTTTGACTTTATTGTACAGGGTCCAATTGCACCCCTTCTTTCTGCAAAGGCAACCGAAATTGGCGTACGTATTTTGAATAATAAAATGGAAAAAGAGGTTGAGAAGAAACACGATACAGAAATAGAAGAAATGCAATTACCATTGGAAAGATACGGTGTTTCCTTCGGTAGTTCAATTGCATCAAAACAAGCAGGTTTTGAAAGTGAAGGATGTGCACTATGTGAATATATACTGCATTATGTACAAACCGCTATTACGGATCCTTCTAACGAGGTATTCATTATTTAATTAAGCTTTATAATGAAATTATATACAAATATTAATTAATTATTATTGTAATATATTTTAAAGGAAAAAGTGAAAGAAATTTTTGGAAAAATATGTAAAAAATTACCCGGTAATATTGAAAATGAGTGTCAACAATTTATTAACACTTACGGAGATGCAGTTGTAGCTCTTTTAGCTCAAGAAATCGATCCATCTCAGGTAATTGAATAATTTTTTTAAAAACTATACAAAATGTTCGTACAACTTTTTAACATAAAATAAACATTACAAATATATATTACGAAATTTTTATTAGGTATGTCCAATGATCCATGTATGTCCATCAGAAAAGCTGATAGAAATCTGGAATGAAGCTCCTAAAGGGTATATAATTGAAACACATGATAAGCCAAGCTGTCCGTTGTGTTTGCTTGCTGTAACACAAATCTATAATACCATTAAGGATAATAAAACAGAGGTAATTACATTAAATCAATTAACTAGATTATTTATTTAGATATTTTTTTTACATATTTCCTTATGTCCAGATGAAAATAAAAGATGAGCTTAACAAATTATGCAATCATTTGCCAAACACTTTGATCGAGCAATGTGCAGACTTTGTAAAAGAGTACAGTACAGAACTAGTTGAAATGTTACTTGCTGATCTTACACCGCAAGAAATTTGTGTTTATATTAAATTGTGTAATCCACAAGAAGATGCAGGACCAAGAAACTTTTTCTTAACTGATAAAGATGGTGAAATAAGTAAGTCCAATTAATAATTAATTATTAAACAAATTTAGAATTAATGTAATATTATTTTTTTTTTTTAATAATTCAGTGACAAATGAGATACCTGATTTTCCACTACAAATGAGTACTAAAAATAAAGTACAAGATAGTGCGACATGCATTATTTGTGAATTCGTGATGCAGTATGTTGATAGAGCAATGAGCAAGAAAAAAAATAGAGATGAAATTGAAAATATCGTTTATTCTGCTTGCAAACATCTTCCAAAGACAATTTCTAAGGAATGTAACAAGTTCGTTAGCCAGTATGTCGATGTTGTGATACAAATTCTTTCAGAGGAAGTTTCACCGAAAGAAGTTTGTACGATGATCGATTTGTGTATGATTGATACAAAAAAATATAAGGTATGTGTATTCTTACGTTTCTTTGTTCTTATATCATAATAAGCTTGATTATATTTATATATATAAATAATATTTGTTTATAATCCTAACAGAATCTGTAGAAGAATGCGCTTTGTGTAAACTTCTGGATAATCCTAAAGTAGATAGCATATAAACACATAAGCAGTGATGCATCATGATATTTCTTTAGATAAGAAGCTGATTCTCATTGTAATAATATGTTAACATTTTATGTTCGTGACAATTAGCTTCAAAAAATATACTAAATAAAAATGAATCGATTGTCAAGAACATAGCGAATTAAAGGATCTTCCACCTACATTTCGCAACTATAAATTGTTTAATTTTATTGCAAATCGAAAAACATAATTATAAATAGATCGCTATTAATGTTGCTGCAAATAAATAGCTTTACCTTTAAATAAATTTAATTCAACACTCAATGATAATTATTACAATGAAATAAATTTAATCTCAGATTTCTTGATAATTTTTCATAAAAGTGAGATTATTTAGATGAACTTATGCGATTTATTCTTATTACAATATTTGCATTAGTTTAAAATTAATTGTGATAATAATAACATATTTTAAAATAAAATTTTTATGTCTCAATATCATTCATGGTTAATTATATATTCATAATTATAATCAAATATTTTGAGTTTCAATATTTTGTGAATTATGTAATCTATAACTGTGAATATTATTATACAACGGCATGTAATTCTATTATCAATTTAAAATATATTCCGTTTTAAAAACAATTTAGTAATAATAACATTTGCATTATCCGTAGTCTTTTTAACTTTTATTATTGTCTTCTTATCTATAGCAAGTAAATGCATGGAGAAAATCACATTATATACATCGCCTTACGTTATAATTTTTTATTTCATAAAAATACTCTAGAAATTTCAAAAAATTAAAAATTTTAGACATTTTATTTATTATTTTACTTAATTATTATTAGTGTTGTTTTTTCTCAATACTATTGATATATACATAATATAAAATATGTAGAAAATATAGCTTTATCTTAAATATGCATTATCTTTGATAAAATGTTCTAAGAGATTAACATCTTAGGCTGCAAAAAGAATGGTAGGTAAATACGACAATTTTATTGTTAATATAAAAAAAAATAATTATTGATTTACATATATATGTGAAGCATTTAACATTTAATATTGTATTGCAAAAAATGCAAATTTTTGTCCATTCTGTTCACAGTCTTTATATCTTATACATTTTGTATTTTATAGATCTTGTGCGTTTAAAATAAGAATTATCACAAATTCTTTTGGTACTTTATATCATCCATATTATGGACTCATCAATAATCTTCTTCTGATTGTATTAGTACATACATTAGGACTGAAAATTGAAAAAAATTATAAAAACAAAATTATTATTATTATTATTATTATTGTTTTATATTAGCTTAAAATTTTATCAAATAAATAAAATTTCAAACCTTTGCGGACTTTCACGTTTCATAACGAGTTGCATTTCATGTCGCCAACGATAAATGTTTGGGTATTTGTTAACATCAATAGGGGACGAGACAGCATTATAAACAGCATAATCTATTTTTGTTGGTACGTCCCTAAAAGGTATGATTCATATTAATTTATCATTTTTGATAGATCGTATATAATTACAAATTAAATTATAGAGTATTTTCAAACATTATTTCCTATATTACTGACTTTTCAATAAACAATGTACTGCCTTCTTCAGCACTATACATATCATCTTCTGAATCAGAATTTATCAATGGTGGAGTTGATGGTGGAGTGAAAAATTGTGCACCAACTATGAACCATAAGTAGCATTAATTAATTAATCATAATAAATAAATACTCATATACATGCATATTACTTATCTTATAAATTGGATAAATCATTACCATTATTTATTATGTCAAGTTTATTTTGTGAATCGTTCCATAAATCTGTAATTCCTGATAGGTTCAATAAATCTAAATATAAATATATTATTAGGAAATATTGAAAAGAAATGTTAAAATTTATTATATTGCTATTTTTTTATTAATATTTTTTTAATGTTTGTACAAAAAAAAGCAACTGACTTACTTCCGTCATTATCATTTTCATCGGATTTGTTCAATAACGAAATTGATTGTAATTTAAGGCATAATTTATCGAGCTCCTCAACGAATTCTGGTTGTGCATTTATACTGGATTCATTAGTTGTTTTCTATAAGATAAAAAATATATGTGTATATGTGTGTATATATGTAAATGTGTACAATTCAATGCTTGCACATACTTTATCATAATAATATGACTGTTTAGCAAATCTTTGTTCCAAATATTTTTCCAGCTTCATCAAACCGTCGACACAACGAAAATCAGCAAAATCATTCAAGAAATGCCAATATTCTTTCCAAGATACTTGATATTCTTCAGCAAGATTTCTATAAAATAAGGTTTTAAATAATTCATTATAATTTCTTATGTAGGATTGTAAAATATTTATACACACCGTCCGATACGTTCAAGTCCCTTTTCTGTATCTTGAAGTCTTAATGTTAAATTTTCATTGGAAGAATTTAAAATATTTATATCTTGAATATCTCTCTTAATAGGAGTATTACAACGACGCGGTGGTGTTTTCCATTTTCTCCTAAATTCTATTGCTTGTGTCTTTGACATAGGTCCAGCAAATGCACGTACCTTGACACATGGACTTATAGGATCCCTATTTAAATTCTAAAATTATATTTAAAAGTTGTAATATGATCTTAAATAATTATGAATACAATGTTTATAACACATATACCAATGGGCTTGTTGGAGAAAATGGTTCACCGATGGTTGGTTGCATTGTTTTATCATCAGCTCTTAATACAGGAACATAAAATTGTTCTTCTAATAGCATATGTATTTCTTTTTTGAGAGATTCATTTTCTTGACCCTTTCTACTGCATATTATCTACAATAATTACAAAGAGTATTAAAGTAATGTAAAAAAAAAAATAAAACATAGCAGGAAGATTTTCTTAATTGTATTTACATTAGCAGGTGTTTGATTGAACTTATTAGTTAAAGTTTTAATACATTGTGAATAAGAAACAAGAACTTTAACTACATCTCGGAAACCAAATTTAACTGCAAAATGTAAAGGTGTCTCATTTAATCCTTTGTCAGGTGTATTTAAATATAAATCTAATATAATTTCTGCCCGGTCCACATAGCTTCTATTTCCTTCTTCGCCATAAAACAATTGTATGAATTCTGTATCTCCTACAGTGTTTAATATCAATTCACACATATCTGCTCTACCAGTTTTAACAGCTATGTGCAATGCATTATACCGACAGCCTTCCTATAGGAGTAGATGATATTTATAATTATTGTAGTTGTATATAATTATCTGATGATTTTATAAATACAAAATAATATTTACATACTTGTAAAATTGCAGGTGTATCTCCGCTGCCAATTAAATACCTAGGATTTGCCCAAATTGTATCTTTAACTGCATTTAAATCTCCACTTTCTATTAATTTTTTAAAACAAATAAGATCTTGAGATTTAGGAGCTTTAAAATTATTTGGTTTTTCTTCAATTACAGGATGGGTTCCTGCATTAACACTATTTTTGGCACAGTTGTATGTTTGTTCATGTCCACTTACAGCATATTCTTTAGCATCCAAATAAGACTTAAATGTTTTCAAACGTCCTGTTTTATGTTCCTTTATTACTTTTAAAGCATCAATTTTGTTTGTATAAATATGAAGGGAATCTATAATACATAAATATATTTAAACTAACTTTGATAATATGAAATTTTTAAAAAGTATATAAATAATTTTTTTTTAATTACTTTCTGTATTATTATCTATTAATAATTCATTGTTTTCATGTGGTATGTAAACAGAATGAAATTCAGTCTCAGTTGAGAGGTTATAATATTTTAAAGGTTCATTATCCATTTGTGACATTTTATCGTTTTAATTAATCCGATTAATCGTTACACTTTATATTCAATCATGCACATACTGTATAAAACATATAGTTTAATAATAATCACAATATCTATTTTTTATATAATAATAATGCTACAAAGAAAACAGTAGCAACTATATATCCGATAGTAAAGAATGTATAATATTATACGTATGAAAATACTAATAAATAGTCACGTTTGTTAAAACACTACTAATATATCATTCAATTTATAAATATAAATGACAAATAAAAATTTGTATTAAAATATCCCACTTTCTTAAAATGAACTCTTAAAATTGTTAGCATCACCAAATTGACCAATCAAATATTATCAATCGTTTGTTTTAACACGTCACTTTTTAGTGTGCTTACATTTGAATGCAATTACATGTATTGATCAAAAACTTCTGTATTTTGTTAGTAAAATGAATGTAATTATTTTCCTAATTATATGCTTCAATTATTTTTTCATATAATAATACAAAAATTTAATAACAATTTAAATTTACAATGGATATATGTTAGCATACATAAGAAATAAAAACTCGCGCGGGACCCAAATTTTAGTTCGTTTACACAATTATAATAAAGATATTATGTAAAAACAAAATAAAAATAAAAAACCATACAAAATAGAATAATTTCAATTTTACGATTGAGATGTCCAGAAAGTAATAAAAATATTTCAACGCTTTCAATTTGTTTTCTTTGTACTATAGGAAATTAGCGGTTGAATTATTGACTTTTGATTGGTTGTTGGTCATCTTTTTATCTAATTGAATTTCATTAAATAAAAGTATTAAAACGATTTAAACTTATTTAATGGAATATTCACGATTCGTAATCACTTGACTTTTAGAGCATGCACTTAAGAGTACAATTTATGAAAGACCAATAAGATTTTTAAAATAATAATTAAAACAAATAAATGTCATAAAAATCATCGTATTTTACTTTTATATATATTAACCACGGAGCCTAGATAACAGGAGGGCGATCGCAATGTATTAGAAATGTTTGAAAATGACGGGCAGATATTTTACCACTAGAGCGCGTTAGTGTGGCTAATATCAGGTTTTTAAAACCTTGTTTATTGTCGCAGAAATGTAACAACTGTACTCACGCGTTAGTCAAAATAAATTAATCAAATCTTATAATTAACGTTAAAAATAGCAATAAGAAAAAATTTTTTATTATTTTACAATTATTCCCAAGATATTATCGTCAACTTGTTGTGTAAATCTATTCAATTTCATCTTACCTAGTCGCAGTTTAGTAAAGGATAGAAAACTAAATTTAAAAAGTCCAATTAAAAGTAAATTGTAATTTATTATCATAAATTGCACTTTTTACAAGACTAGACTTTTTACTATTTGCATCATTGCATATTTTTATATTAGTAATTAATAACTATCAATTAAGGTTATATTACCTGTGGTAAAGTGAATAAAGACGTATTTCTCTGATTTAATTTAGCATTCTTATTACGATCCTTGACTCGTCCACTTGTACACCCGTGAACAATACATTTATTTATCATTTTTAAATAAATATTACTTTTTATAAATTAAAGAAACATTAATACAATTGCTAATGATGCAGTATTGTCATCAATTGTCAATGAAAAATTTGACGTTATAAACTTGACATTAGCGAACATAACGAAACCTAGCGGTATTTTCGAAAATAATCTTTCCTTTTCTTTCCAGTCGCGTTTGCTAGTTATTTTCCTATGTCGAATGCCCTCCTAGTATCTAGGCTCTGTGTCAACCATCTTCGCGACAGCCGCAGAAAGCAACTGTACCAACCAGTGATTATTTTATTACCGAAATATTGCTAATGCACCAACGTGCATTGTATTGTCCAGAGCATTTGCTCATGTTCTATTGTTAATTTTTTTATTGGTTCATTTGTTCAATTATTTACTACTCGTTAACTTTCTCATCTATTTATTTTCTCGATCATCATTCTAGAATTACTATCTCGCCGAATCACGTGTTAATATTTACTTTGCCTTACCGGCAGCCATTGTACAAAGTAAGAAAACACCACATTGCAGCAAGTTTTTGGATATTTAATAGCTCTTACCCGCCCTTTTATGTATACACACATATATGTATGTTCTTTTTTAATATTATATATTACATTGTTAGTTTACTTATCGTTTTTAAAAATTAATAGATTTATTAAAAAATATATAAAAAAATTATTAGATTTATTTAAAAGTGCAACAAGTGAGAAACACATGTCACAATTGATTATTATTGCTATTATATATATATATATATATATATATATATATATATATATATATATATATATATATATATATATATTATATGTTAGATTAATATATAATTATGTTACTTATATTTTTCAGTTGTAAATATAATTAAAAATAAATAAAATGCAAGACCAATTAAAAGAACTGGCAATAGCCTTATACGATATTGGTGCTGTAAAATTTGGTGAATTTATTACTAAAGTTGGTCTAAAGACACCTGTATATTTTGATTTGCGTGTTATGATAGCATTTCCTCAAATAATGGTAAAATATATTATTATTACATATTACGAAATACATGTTTTAACAAAATAATAATATAACATTTCTCTTTTATAGTCTAAATTATCGAAAGCTCTTTGGCAATTATCAAATACTCAAATCGATACAACTCAACTTTGTGGAGTACCTTATACTGCTCTTCCATTAGCTACTTTGATTTCAACAGAATACAATATTCCAATGTTGATAAAGAGAAAAGAAGCTAAGAACTATGGTACAAAAAAGCTTATAGAAGGTAATTTTAAGTCAGGTGACCACTGCATAATAATTGAAGATGTAATTACTAGTGGAAGTAGCGTTTTAGAAACTGTAAACGCTTTAAAAGAGGAGGGTTTAATTGTAACAGAAGTTTTAGTAGTAATTGATAGGGAACAGGGTGGAAGAAAAAATCTTGAGGATAAAGGAATAAAAGTGCGAAGTCTTTATGATGTAACTCTGTTAATGAATTATTTGTTGGATTATGGTAAAGTTACACAAGAAATTGTAAAAGATGTAGCAAGTTATTTAAAATCTTGTCAAACATCTTTTGCCTCTTTGACGGGTAATTATTTTTATACCTTTTTTCATATTTAGAGTTATTTCTATTTAAGATAATAAAATTGTATACCTATTTTAGAAAATGTAGTGAACAAAAGATTGGAAACACCATTTAGCATACGTGCAAATCAAACCAAGAATGCAGTGGCTTTTAAATTGTTTCAACTAATGGAAGCAAAACAATCCACTTTGTGTTTGGCAGCTGATTTGACAAAAACAAATTCTATTTTAGAATTGATTGAACTCGCTGGACCACATATTGTGATTTTAAAAATACATGTGGACATTATAGAAGATTTTTCTTCCAACTTTGTAAAACGTTTAAAGGAACTAGCGAAAGAAAATGAATTTTTAATTATGGAAGATAGAAAATTTGCAGATATTGGTAATACAGTTTTATTACAATATAAAAAGGGAATATATAAAATAGCAGAATGGGCTGATATTATCACAGTACATCCAGTTGCTGGACCTGCTATTATAGACGGTTTGCAAAGTGCCTTAAATGGAATTACTGAACCTCGCGCTATATTTTTGGTAGCTGAAATGTCTGCAAAGAATGCTTTAACTACTGGGGATTATGTACAAAAGGCATTGTCGATTTCTAAAGAATCAGATATGGTGATTGGTCTGGTATGCCAATCAAATATTATTTCAGATTTAGGAATGCTTCAATTAACACCTGGTGTTAAATTATACAACAATTGTGATAACTTAGGTCAACAGTACAATACACCTGAATCAGTTGTTAATTCGGGAGCTGATGTAGCTGTTGTTGGTAGAGGTATTATCGAAGCAACAGATCAATTAGCTACTGTATTAGAATATAAAAAACAACTTTGGACAGCTTATAAGAAAAGATTGTTGAGATAAGTAAAGTGTAATTTATATATATATATAAGAATTTTTCTATTGAATATGATACTATAAGCATAATTATATTAATAAAAAAATCAGTAAGTAAAATATTTGTTATATAGAAAATTGACGATATTAATTGATCAAATATATTATGTACATTTTATTATTTGTACAAGATAAGTTTAAAATTGTACTCTCTCCGTATCTAATGCATACATAAATACACACTTAGTACTGGTGCTATGTAAAACATTTGATTTTATATTAAAAAATATAGATTATTTTTATTTTGTATTTTACAATTTTATAATTTCAAGCCTCCTTACTTTTAGTTACTTCTTCAACTAATTTTCGGAATACTTGTGCCACTTGACTTTTGGGAAAAGTAATTAAGACACTTTGACCTTTATCTGCTAATCTACCAATTTGAGGATCTATAGGTACTTTAACTAAAAATGGCACCTTTACCATTTCTGAAAGCGCTACTCCTCCACCAGATGAAAATATATTTGTACACTCCTAAAAAAAGAAGTAAGAAAATAATATTTACTATTATGAACAACTAAGTATTTAAATAGCTTTTAATAGAAACACTTACTTCACAAGACGGACAAACAAACCCGCTCATATTCTCCACAATACCAATTATAGGAATTCCAGTTTTCCTACAAAATGTAACTTCTCTCAAAACATCATCAACTGCAACTGCTTGTGGAGTTGTAACTAGAATTGCACCATCGCATTTGACATTTCTGAAATTAGCTTTACTGACATGAAATTTGTATAAATAATGTATAAATGTTTGTAATGAATTCTTAAAGTGTATATAGAATAACATTAAAATCATAAAGATAATTTTTACTTTAAGTTTTCCATCACTGTGATATGTTCATCTGAAGTACCAGGCGGCGTATCAATAATTAAGTAGTCGATATTTTGCCATACTACATCTGTTAAAAATTGCTTAATCATAGCTGTTTTTTTAGGACCACGCCAGATAACACTATCATTTTGATTTTTTAATAAAAAACCAATTGACATGACAGATAGTTTCTGTTCTGTATCAGCAAATACCGGTACCCAACTATAAGGCATATAAAATTGTTTATTTTTATATCATTATTTCATTAAACTAAAAACTAATGTAAACAAATAATTAATAGAAATCTTTAGCTTACCCATCGGATGATTGATGTACATCTTTACCCTCTAAGTTTAATAAATATGGTACACTGGGACCACAAAGATCTACATCTAACAGGCCGACCTAATAACATTTTAATATTTACCCCTTCTAACCTAATTGCACTTATAGATTAATTTTGACAACTCACATTAAACCCAGATTCTTTAAGTGCAAGGGCCAGTTGTGTACTAATTGTTGATTTACCTACACCACCTTTCCCAGATAGAACTAATACAACGTGTTTTACTCCTTCTAACATCTTGTAACATAAAAATATAAACAAATTATAACTCAGTAGTATAGTAACATACTGTTTACAGTTTTCCCTAGCTAGATAGTATTGTGTTACACTAATCGATATACGTATATCTAAGCATTGATTGGTTGAAACTTTTGCGTTTAATTTAAAAGTAGAATTTGAAATTCTATCGATGACATCGCAACTGAATTGATTGAAATTTTAATATTATTTATTATTATTAATGTTTAATAAATATTAATAGTTTATAAAATTTAATAAGAAATGTATATTTTGTGTATATTTTTTTAATTATTTCAAAGTGATATTTGAAACGTCACACGATTCAGAAATAATCAATAAGCGTGCACCTGTTTATGATTACAATGCAAAATGGTATCTATATTTTTCTTTTTATATTGGATATATATACATATGATTAAATATAAATTTTAAGAAGAAATATTTGTATATATACATATTCATTAAATTTATTCTTAATTACAGATTTTGTCAAGATCAAAACCAGCCTCGTCAGAGGGAACAAGAAAATCTGTATCGCGTACTAATGTACCAAAGTTAGAAGAATTTTTGGAAAAACGTGATTACATTGGTGCTTTAACTCTTTTAGAATTTAACAGTACCTCTGATAGTAATGTAGAATCTCAATTATGGATGGGTTATTGCGCCTTTCATCTCGGAGATTATAAGCGAGCTTTAACTATCTATCAAAATCTCAAAAAAAAAGATAATATTCTAGCAGATCTAATTACAAACTTAGCATGTTGTTATTTTTATCTTGGCATGTATCCGGAAGCACACCAATGTTTGGAAGAAGCACCTAATAGTAAATTGAAGACAAGACTTTTATTTCATTTAGCACACAAAATGGGCAATGAAGCAAAGTTACTGGAGTATCATCAAATGTTACACGATGTTTTAGAAGATCAACTTAGTTTGGCATCCATACATTATCTTAGAGCACATTATCAGGAAGCCATTGATGTTTATAAACGGATATTACTTGATAACAGGTTGAGTATTCAATTGTTATATCAGAAAAAAATATTAATTTAATGGAGACAATTTTTAGAACTAATATTTTGATAATTATGAGTATTCTTACTTAAAAATAAGTATTTTTTGGAATATTTAGTTCTTTATTTATTAATCAATTTTATATGAATTTAGCAAAGTGGATGAAAGAAAAGAAAACAATTTTATTCATGAAACTAACTCAGAAGTATATTTTATTATTCGATTAAAAAATTGCAGGTATCCATTTCCCATCCTATTTGCATCCTTAATATTTGATCCAATACGTTTTCTATTATACACCTATATTGTTTATAACTATTATTTTTAATAAAAATATTTGATAATTTTGTAATAATATTCATTTAAAAAATACTTTTTTAATAAGTATTTGATTCTTTTCAGAGATTATGTAGCTTTAAACGTATATGTAGCATTATGCTACTATAAGTTAGATTATTACGATGTTGCACAAGAAGTTCTACAAGTGTACTTGCAAAAATTTCCAGATAGTGCAATTGCAATCAATTTAAAAGCTTGTAATCATTTTCGTTTGTATAATGGAAATGCTGCGCAAGCCGAAATGAAACAACTTATAGGAAAAATATCAAGTTCTTTTAGTTTTGGTCATGATCTTATTCGTCATAATACCGTTGTATGTACAATATTTTTTACTAATTAATGGAAAAAAATATGTTATAAATAATACAAAATGATTTTATCTTTAGTAATATAATCAATATCATAGGTATTTCGCAATGGAGAAGGAGCCTTACAAATTTTACCTAATTTAGTAGATGTTATACCAGAAGCTCGACTTAATTTGGTAATATATTATTTGAAGCAAGATGATATAAAGGAAGCATATGAGCTTATTAAAGATCTTGAACCTGCTGTTCCACAAGAATATATTTTAAAGGGCATAGTAAATGCTGTAATGGGTCAGGAAATTGGATCCGTAAGTTAATACATTTTTTAAAATTAATTAGATTATTGTAATATAAATATTCTTAAATTCAAAAAATAAAATAATAATTAATTTTAGCGTGACAATATAAAAACTGCTCAACAATATTTTCAATTAGTTGGTTCTTCTGCATCAGAATGTGATACCATACCTGGTAGACAGTGTATGGCATCTTGTTTTTTTCTATACCGTCAATTCGAAGAAGTTCTGGTTTATTTAAATTCGATCAAAACTTACTTTTCTAACGAAGATAATTTTAATTTTAATTATGCACAAGCACAATCTGCAGCAGGTTACTTTAAAGAGGCGGAAGAAGCTTTTTTGATGATACATAATGAAAAATACAAAAATGATTATATTTACATCAGTCTTCTATCTTATTGTTGTAAGTTTGATATGAATGTAATACAGATTTATATATATATTTTAAGTGATTTAATATTATAAATATTTATTGATTGAAATTATTTTATAAATAATTTAAATATTTTTAGATATTATGAATAAAAAAGCAGAACTTGCGTGGGAGTTATATTTAAAAATGGATACATCATCAGAGTCATTTAATTTATTGCAAATGATTGCAAATACTTGTTACAAAGTAGGTGAATTTTGGTATGCTGCTAAAGCATTTGATATGTTAGAACGTATGGATCCTAGTCCAGAACACTGGGAAGGTAAACGTGGAGCTTGTTGCGGTACATTTCAATATATCGTTGCAGAAAAACAACCAAAGTAAGTTTTATATATCATATGTTAGATAGTAGGAAAAAATATAGATTAATAAATAGATAAATTAATTTATAATTAATCGTATCTTTTTTTTTTACAGAGATCTACTTTCTGAAGTAATTCTTTTACTCAGGAATACGTCTAATTCCCAAGTGGAACAAATTATTCGTGTTATGCGTAAATGGGGTAAAGATAATCGGATCAACTGTTAATGCTGTAATGTGTAATAGTTTGATAATCAATTCCGTCCATTATTAGTTTTGTTTTCTATTTGATTGCGGTATACTATATTGGTATAATATATATATATATACTATATATTAATAAATAATTTCTTTCATATTTTATAAAAATATCGTTAATTTGCAATAATACAATGCAACAGTAATGGGACCAATATGAATGTTCAAAAAATGTTGTTAACCTGTTATGAAACAACACTGTTTGTGTTTGCTGATTTAATATAAAATAGATATATATTTAAACCGTGATACATTCATTTGTATAATAATAATTACGATATAATATTAGTAACTTTTAACAAACATAATTGAAGTATTTTTAAAATGCCATTATTTGTGGCGTAATATTTTTCTTCTACTTTTGTGTACGATTAATCGACGTCCTGTAGTATAGACTTTAAAAATGTTTAAACATATTTATATGTTATAAAGTAATTTGAATCATACACTTTTTTGAAAATATTTTTCTTGAATGAGTGCTGCAATGAAACTAAGAAAGAGATTTTTTATTCTCAATGTTCTTAATATAAAAAGAAGAACAAAACAAATTTCAATATTTGAATTTTTGTCGTAATATTCTATGAAAAAAAAAAGAAAAAAAGAAAAAAAGAAAATAAAAGTATATACTATTTTCAATAAAATTAAACTTAATCATTCGATTGATGATATTAAAAGATATTTTTCATTTTATTTCAGAAAATGCATTATTATTTAGCCAGTACTAGTACAAACATAGAGAAGGAGTGCCTAGTACCAATTATTTCTACATAGTTACATATAAAAATAGCACCAAAATGATTAACGATATACATACTAGCACGTTAATGCAAATTTCATTTTGTATGATATCGATTGTTCTCTGAAATACTTATTATTTTTCGGCACTCATTCTCTAACTATGTTTTTATCTACATTTGAGTCTTCAGTACAGTCCGTCAAGTGAAATAACTTTAATAGTCCACACTAGTATTCAATTGTTACACTCCATAATTTAAAAAAGATCACTGTTTTTCAATTGCACGATACATACATTCATGTCAATATTCGTTTCATCAAACATTAACACTCTAGGGTCAAGTTGAAATTGATTATGCTAAAGGTGTAAATATAGTAGTAATAAAGCAGAAAGTATATGTATGTTCATTTAAATTCATTCACAAATTACACTTTCTTTCCATCACTCATTACTACATTCACGCATTCTTTCACACACATAGTTTTGAAAAGATTCTACGAATTTTGTGCTCCCGCTTTCGTACGTTCATATACATTACGATGAAAGTATTTTTTTGGCAATTTGCTACCAGCCAATAAGGCTCGATGTTGTAGCATGGGCGGCGTTATCTACCGTATAAGATTAATTTTCAAAATTCTGTACATATAAGAGAGTAACTGTCAGATCATTACAGCGACAAATATTATGCAATATCCTTATTAACATCCCTTCGGAATACAGTCAGTTTTAAAAAACATATACATACATGATATTTTAATAGAAACTTTCTACTTCATTAATTGTTTTTTTCTCTTTTTGATATTAAAGAATAGTCGTCAGAAAATTTTTTCATTTACAATACGACCAAATTAATTGCATTAACAACGATTATTATTTATTTTCATTTATTTATTAAATGTGTAAATCCTTTTACTACTGCGTCTTCGCAAAAGTTAGATCAATTGTAGAATAAGTAGTTGTTTAAATAACATTTATATACCTGTTAACGTCAATTCTTCGCAATAACATTAATCATAGATGAACGACAAGTTAACTGTTTTATTAGTTTACAATGTGATGAATGAATATCTTATTACGTCGTGGCAATGTTTCTTATCATACGGACATATCGTGAATTTTCTTTTTTTTTTTTTTTTTTTAGAATAATTCCTGTACTCGAAAGGATGATGGATGTTGCATTTATACATTAAAGCATTTATACGTAGCGTAGATTTGACCAAGCAAATGATCTATGCAACGTAAAAATGAATTCTTATACTGATAAATTACACAATAAAGTAATAGTAAGAAAACGACTATTTAAACAATCGTGTGTAAGCACGATCATTATAGTTTTGAACCCGTCCCTTTAAAAATCATTTTCTATTCCGTGTATCAAATGCAAAAGTATATATATATATATATATATATATATATATATATATATATATATATATATATATATATTATTCGTTCGTATTTGTACATGGAATTAGAAAATAAATTTCTATTATTTATTTAATGATTATAAAATAGGGTCCAATAATATTATTTATAGACTCGAAGATACGCAACGTGCTTTTGAATTTATACAGATCGTAAAAGAACATTGTTTGGCATTTATATATGGCGTTGTTAGGTGTTTAATGTTTAAGATTGAAAATCATCACATCTTTGGATGTCAAATGATTTTTTGAAAGATTGTTTAGAAACGAAGCGTCAAAGTCGGCAGCATGAGCTTATACAGATAAATTAAACTAATTGTAAGACATTAATTTTTTTTTATAATATATCATATACATTTTTAGATATTAGGCTAAACTAATTTTGAACCGAAGACAAAAATTGAAAGGAAATGCGCGTAAAAGCTACTAAATCCTTTTTTTTCTTAATAACACAGAAAGGAGATATATTAAGATACAGGGTTTCATGCTTCTATATATAAATAATATTTCGATGATTGATACTGTTTAAAAGAATTACTATAAATGCACATATATACATACTATGTACTCTTATGTATGAATATTTGAAAGTAATACTTATAATAATAAAAAATGCGATTCCTTTATAGTAATAAAAATGCATTTAAACGAAATTTAAGAAAATTAAGTTCGTTAATATTGCTACATTGTGATTTTAATGCTTTAATAGGAACTAAATACAAGGGTATAATTCATAGGATTTAATTTTTACAGATTTTTCGAAATCATTAATATTTTTTAGGAGATCTTAAATAAATATAGCGTATTCCACTTAAACGATTCTCATATATAACCTATATGAAAAAGCAAACTATGAACATAGTTTGTTAAATATGCACATTTTTAGTGTATATATGTGTATATTAAGCAAGAAATTCTGATCTGTAATATATCCACCTTCGATTTAACGAGCATACGTTGGATTGTAGTCCGTTAAACGATCAGTCGTGCGATTATCGATCGTCCCGCGATTCGCAACAATTTGAATCTTCAACGCCACCAGTTTGGTGCTATTTCTTTGCCCTATCGATTTAAATGAATAAGTCATATAAATCGTTTGGTTAGTCTTCGATCATAAAATTATTTCGTAATCTAGGACAACTTTTCTTCCGTAGGCAACGACCGTTAATATCTTTCGATTATTCTTCTCGAGGAAGAAGCAAGCCGTCGAAGAATATCATTATTCTATCTCAGTCTATTTCTTCTTTTCCTTTTATCTTCAAAACTTGGTCTTTAATAATAATAGTAATAGTAATAAGAATATAGTAATAATAAAATTAATAATAATAATAATAATAATAATAATAATAATAATAATAATAATAATAATAATAATAATAATAGTATTAATAATAATAATAATTATAATGATAATAATAATTATATTCTCGCGTTTGGCCGATCCGTGGCACACCTAAGAACAACGATGTTCAAACGTAGTCTCGCTTGCAAGCGGACTGATTATCCTTTTTCTTTTTTTCTTTTTCTTTAATGACCTTTTGTAACTGCGCGTAAGGCTGTGAGTTGCTACACTGTTAAGCGCTGCCTTCGTGCATGCCACGGTACTTGTGTCCTAATTTCTATCCCTGTAAATCAATTTCGAATATTACAATGATTTATATTTTATTAGCTATAATTGATTCTTGTAATGAAAAAAATAAGAGAAACTCACCCTGGCCCAGGATAGTAATAAGGAGGTGGACGTTCGTATTCTGTACTTAAGGGAGGAGCAACGGCAGTGGGTTGATATCTTGGTGGTCCACCATTTGGAAAGTCCCAATTTCTAAAATAATAATTTGGAGATATAAAAGTAAGGAAAGTCTTTTTTATGTCCTGTGTGCACGTCACGAACGCAAGCATTTTACGCTCGTCGTTTGTCTCGTGACGACACGCGGAAACAGATCCCATTTGCATTCACAATTAAACAAATGAAATGAAATGAATAATTCGTCAAACATTTATAAAGTATATGATAACCCTTTGCAAATATTATAAAGATGCCTTAGCAAACAAACGATCGATATATAGCAGCTATTCAAGCAAAACGAAATATATCTTTGAGCCTGGGACTTGTTGATGATCGCGGGATTGATACCCCACGTAAAATTTGCGTCACAAATCTTTGTATTATTATTGAAATTCACAATAAGTCCTAGAAATGACTATTGACTATTATTTATTTCAATCTCTCCTATTATTAGTATTTAGCTTAATAATAATAATTAAAGGAGGCTTATCCTTTATATTTATTTAATTTTTTGATTAAGTGATCAGTTTTATTTTCTGTATTAGTCAATTATAAAAAAAGAAAAGAAAAGGAAAAGAATCTAATTGGTAATATTTTCGATACAAATATTTTGTAACACTTTATGTGGGCTACCGTCTTTCATTTAATACATATTGTATATACTTGTGTCGGCACGTATACATTGTATATATATATATGTATAAACATAATAAACATGCTTTCGCGTTTATATTTTTCTCGCAAAATAACACGGCCAAAAATAATGCAATCAAAGAATGATAGATATGCGCGTTTGTTTAACAGCACATGATATTGCATAAAATGGACGACATGTATCAAGGATAAATAAAAAAAAGCATCCGCTGGGTTTTTGATCTTTGAAATCTTTTTGAAAACGCACGCGAAGCCCTTTTTTTCGGCAAGCCTGATCTTGGCAAAGCTATCGTGATAATATCATATATAGAAACAGATACGTATATATACATGTATGAATGTACGTATGTATGTATATGTATAATGATTAGAACCAAATAAAGTATGAATGTACTATAAAATGATAAAAAAAGGAGAATTAAAAGTAGTAGTAGCAGAAAAAGAAGAGAAGAAGAAAAAGTATATCGAAAGGTGTGAAAGACGAAGAAAGGAAAGAAAATGAAAGGAACGAAGACGATTAAATGAAAATGGTGGTAAAACATTTGTAAACAATAGTCTTCCGACTTACGTGCAGAGGCGTATCAAGAGACGCGAGAAGTTGCCCCCCCGCAAGGTTCCCACTCACCTGTAAATAACCGGGAGAAAAAAGCGTGACCAACGTGGTTGCGTGATAAGGGAATATGCGTCGCTGATATTGATAAATTTCAAGCAAAGTTCGGAGATTACTTAATTATTTAAACGAGGGCGTGTTCAGAGCGTTTAAAAGAAAAAAGGAATTAACTTGATGAGTGGGAACCCAGCACTTATTTAAATATATATTTATATTTGATACAAATTTATATTAAAAATATTCATCTTATCTCGTACGTTCCTTCAACTTTCGTATAAGGTATCCCCAAGTGTAAGTAAGTATAAATATAATGTACACATTACGATAGTTAAAAAAAATATATATATATATATATATATATATATTTATATATTTATTTATTGGAAGAAAGAAAGAAAGAAAGAAAGAAAGAAAGAAGAAGAAAGATCAAGGAAGTAATTAAGTATATGCTCGAGATAAACAAAGTGCGGCATTTAAGTTATCACAGAAAGCTGCGCTTTTCTTATCTTTTTAATTTTTTTTTATAGACATATATGTTTCAAGAGTAACTTGTTCGCTTTTTTCGTTTTTATTTTTCTTTTTGGCTCATAGAAAACTTACTGCGACTCTAGCGATACACTAAAGACTTTATTGTGAGGTTCGCTTTTAGTAGGGGCGATATGTTCGTGGTTACGCCACGATAAGGTGAAACTGTAAAAATAAATCATATGTGACTGATGGAAAAAATGAAGAAAGAATAAAAAGATAAAGAAGAAGGAGGAGGAGGGAGGAGGGGAGAGAGAAGAAGAGAGGAAGAAGAAGAAGAAGAAGAAGAAGAAGAAGAAGAAGAAGAAGAAGAAGAAGAAGAAGAAGAAGAAGAAGAAGAAGAAGAAGAAGAAGAAGAAGAAGAAGAAGAAGAAGAAGAAGAAGAAGAAGAAGAAGAAGAAGAAGAAGAAGAAGAAGAAGAAGAAGAAGAAGAAGAAGAAGAAGAAGAAGAAGAAGAAGAAGAAGAAGAAGAAGAAGAAGAAGAAGAAGAAGAAGAAGAAGAAGAAGAAGAAGAAGAAGAAGAAGAAGAAGAAGAAGAAGAAGAGAGAAGAAGAAGAAGAAGAAGAAGAAGAAGAAGAAGAAGAAGAAGAAGAAGAAGAAGAAGAAGAAGAAGAAGAAGAAGAAGAAGAAGAAGAAGAAGAAGAAGAAGAAGAAGAAGAAAGAAGAAGAAGAAGAAGAAGAAGAAGAAGAAGAAGAAGAAGAAGAAGAAGAAGAAGAAGAAGAAGAAGAAGAAGAAGAAGAAGAAGAAGAAGAAGAAGAAGAAGAAGAAGAAGAAGAAGAAGAAGAAGAAGAAGAAGAAGAAGAAGAAGAAGAAGAAGAAGAAGAAGAAGAAGAAGAAGAAGAAGAAGAAGAAGAAGAAGAAGAAGAAGAAGAAGAAGAAGAAGAAGAAGAAGAAGAAGAAGAAGAAGAAGAAGAAGAAGAAGAAGAAGAAGAAGAAGAAGAAGAAGAAGAAGAAGAAGAAGAAGAAGAAGAAGAAGAAGAAGAAGAAGAAGAAGAAGAAGAAGAAGAAGAAGAAGAAGAAGAAGAAGAAGAAGAAGAAGAAGAAGAAGAAGAAGAAGAAGAAGAAGAAGAAGAAGAAGAAGAAGAAGAAGAAGAAGAAGAAGAAGAAGAAGAAGAAGAAGAAGAAGAAGAAGAAGAAGAAGAAGAAGAAGAAGAAGAAGAAGAAGAAGAAGAAGAAGAAGAAGAAGAAGAAGAAGAATTTCGATAAAATTTTTTTCTTATCCAAAGTAATTTATCGCATTAGTAATTTATTTGGGAATGACAGATGTTAGATTCGTATTAACAATCGTTAAAGGAATTTTATAATAGAATAAAGTCTCGAAATAGATAATGATTAAATGTTTTATTTACAAAAAAAAAAAAAATCATAGAAAAAAAAGAAACATAAAATTGTGGTATATTCGAATGCTCGAGATGAACGACGCCATTTGTTATTTTTTATTCTTTTTTTGGTTTTTCTAACAATAAGAGAAAATTTTGGGACGAGTCGTTAAAAAAATGTTCCTTGTACGACCTTTGATTACTTACTTCGGCGCTAAATCGGAGTATCTAGAATCGTGATGGGATGTACTTTGATGAGCATCTGTGATCCTTTCACGATCACTGTATCCAACAGCTGGACCATCGTAACTTTCAACGTAAGCCGCAGGATGATGTCTACCATGGGAGACATGTTTTTTATCATGTACGCTGTAATCAAAGGATAAATTAGTTAATATTTGTTTTGACGATGATAGATAAGAATAAAAGTGAGCAAGTGAAATACTGCGTGAGGCATTTTGTCATGCGAGTCTACAAATCTATGCGCAATCTGTATGTTTGCATCTGCGTGTGTGTGTCTGCCTTAAACAGCTTTCATGTTTCGTTGTGAAAATATATATATATATATATATATATATATCTTGATCCAATGATTTTCACTAAAGTAAAAGGATAGACCTAACGTTTGCATTGCATTTTACAATAAGTACACAAGATGCTAGAAGCCATTGTAGCAAACGGGAAAACTATCATCTCTCAGTAGCAAAGCTTTCAACAGGAATTATCTGACATTATCGCACGCTATGTGAGTTATTTAAATGAGTTTAAAAGCAGAATCTAAAGAGAATTGGAAGAATATTAAAAAAAATTACATATAGTGAATACAATGTCGAGTATATGCACTACGTGAGTTCTTCGTTACTTTTTTTTTTATCTTCATGCAAATAACATAAAAGATATTAATGAGCTATGAAAAGAAAGAAAAAGATTCGCTTGGGATATTATTTTTTAAAACGTATACGACAACGCATGCAATACTTGTACGAAAACAGGGAAGTGTGAATATATGTTTGATTGGTAAATGAATAAAATATGATAAAACAAAAATATTTCAAAATTTCGAGCAAAAAATTAAAACGAAAATACACAACATATTTCAATACATGCCTACGATTATCATTCTCGTCATGCGAACACTTTGATTGTTCACTTTATTTTATACTTACTGAGCGAGGGGTATGTTATCCCTGTCTGCGTACGCGTCATACAAATAGTCACTGGAACGGAGCGTGTTAGCAGTTAGATTCCAACAACCATTCCACACATTAGAAAGCTACTTTAAATTTAATATCAGCTAATGCCATGTACTTAATACATAGAGACAATCATACGTAAAAATTGACATCGTTATTTTCTGTCGGTCTCCATAAGTTTTCTTTAAACAAGTAGAATGTTGAAACAGTGTACGGCACATTGATAAAAAAAATTTAACAAAAAACCCAAAAAAAAAAAGATAAAACGAGAATGAAAAGAAAAATAAGAATCGAAATAAAACGATAAAGCAACGTTCGTTGCAGTTTTTTTTTCGATCGTTTTTTGTAATTTATACAGTTACAAAGATAACTTATTAGAGGTATAAAGTACTCATGCCCACTATGGAAAGAAAAAAAGATACGAAGCGTGAGTATGTTTAATACATGCTATGATTTATGAAAGCTCGAGTCACTACAAGAAAGAAGTAAAAGGATATAGAAGAAAGTTTTACATCGAAGATATCTGCGATGATTAATTGTTAGAGAAAAACAGGTTATGCAAATTGTTTCCGATTACAAGTGTCTTGTAATCTTACTTATGTATGATACTTTAATTCTTCCTCGTGTTACTTAAAAAAAAAATTGTAACAGAAAACTTTTAAAAAGGGGAAAAATAAAAGACTAAACATAAATTATACATTAATGGTTACCTTATTGTTAACTACATAAAAAAGTAAAATTACAACGAAGAAAACATTTAAACGTCGGACAGGTTTATCATGCGTTTTAAAGATACTCAAATAACCGTATAAAAATTGCTAAAAGAAGATACGTTTTACGTGTTACCATAATTTAAAACATACTCGAGAAAAAACTTACTTTTCGACAAGAGGTCCTGGATATGGATCGGACTTTTGATACAAAGCACTCAATTTTACGCAAAGTACTATCGTTGGTAGGAAGAGGATCAAGCACCAACCAACACTTACCCAGAAACCGTTCTGCAAAAATCAAAGATTCGAATGTACTTTAAAAGATTTCAAATGTGATAACACACGATATGAATATTAGAAGAATGTTATCAGTAATTAATGTTTAATTCATTATTTATCAATAAATTTTGGATGTTTATTCGCTTAAAATATGTTGAAACATATAAATAACATATACAAAAATATTTTATTATTTATATGTAATAAATATAATGAAAACAAATGAGTTATAATAAATGTTGTATAACTTGTTCTCATTGAAAAACAATTTGTGTTAATTTATTGAAGCTATATTAGTCGCGTTGAAGGATTAAATTACTTATTTTATATTGCTAGTATAAATTGCGCAAATTACTACATATTGTCAACTTAAAATTGATCAATACATAAATATCCTCAATTTACTAATTAAATTTACTTACAAATGGATCTAAAATCTTATTGCATCCAGCTACAAGAGTTGCATTGTAAGCATTAGACACCGGTTGACATCTGCCAACTTTGTTGCGAGCACTGTCGATTACATGCTCGAGGAAGTCGTCAACTTGATGAAGAAAAGCGTTACCAAATTTCGTAGCAAGCTATGGAGAATAAAATCAAATATGTTTTAGGTAATGTGTAGAAAATGATAAAATGATGTTAGAAAAGTTATTTAAAAATAAAAAAAAGACTTACGTATTGAACGTATTCCGGTCCGTCCTTGTTTAAAAATTTTTGAGCTTTTGTAACTTCCTCGACCAAGTTGTGAATAGCCTCGGCCATCGAGCTATGATTAAATTTGATACTTTCTTGAAGAGCTAACGCATTCTCGCTAAGTTTCTCGCTTAATGTTGCCATAGGTACCACAAGGTCTCTGTGATAATGTTCCAAATCATGAGCATTCTTCAAAAGGCTATCTCTGATATCCTCTTGGCCTGATGACAATTTTGTGGACACATCTCTTAATTTCGATGCCAGGTGTTCCAAATTAATATTCGTTATATTGTCGGCAAGAAGTTCGGCATACTGATAAAACTTGATATCGCTCAGACCACTTTGCGCCAGATCGTTGAGTTTCGATCTGGCGCTCTCCTTCAGGATCACTACCCCTGGTGACAGATTTATCTTACGACGCAACTGTTGAATCGTGTCATTAATGTCGTACCGTCCTGTATAATTGCGTAAAGTATCGACGTCGAACAAATTGTTGAGCTTCAATACGTTGTATAGAGTCTCATTAGCGTGACATTTGCTAAAATCAAAATTTGATTAATTTTTCATCATATTAAATGTTAAGAAAAAAAATATGTATATTTTTCGCCTACAAATTAATGAACAATTAATATTTACGTGATTATGTAGCTCATGTTGATATCAAAATTAGGATTCTTGGGATCGAGTATTCTTCGGATCTGCACTATTTCGTCCACTAATTTAAACATTCTATTGTCTTTAGGATTTTTTAATGGTTCACAAATACCTCGTTGTGCTAAAACTCCTGTTATCATATGCACCACTGTGATTACCATTAAAACACTCGTCAAAAGGAAGATTATCCATACGGCCCTATAAATAAGAAAGAAAACACGTATACTTCTCTACGTGGAACAAAAAAAACGGAAGAATTTATAATGTCGGGAATTCCTATGAAACTTACATCATAAGAAACCGTGCACCGGATCCTTTATTACAACAGTCATCACCGTATCCATCCGGTCGTTTACCGCAAATTCCGCAAAGCAGACCAAACGTCAAGCACATTAAAACGGTCAAAAGAATACCCGAAATTCCAAGGCCAAGATAGTACCTAAGAAAATGGATAAATAAATCGTTCTCAATGATCTTATGTTAATTTACTATTACTCGATAATTACCTATAAGGTGAGTACTGGAGGACGTAACTACGTGCCACTTCTAAATGTTGAATGTAAACCCTATCGATGTCAACGTTTATTCTATCGATTAAACTGGTCATATTGTTTGCTATGCTTGCCAGAAAATCACCGGCTCTTCTAATGCTCGCACTAACGACAGGTATAGTTTGATTCACCGCATGCTGTATGTCCTTCTGGATTTTTAAGAAGGATTCTCTACCCTGACTCACTTCCGACACGATATTACTTTCCATCAGTATTGTAATGTTATGTAGAGCGGAGGTAAGATCTGGTAGCTGTAAATAATACGTGAATGATTGTAATAATGACCTATTCAGTTCTCAGTATCATTATGAAGAGAGAGAGAGAGAGAGAGAGAGAGAGAGAGAGAATGAGAGAGAGATCGTGAGGTCAAAAGATTCGTGTGAGATCAGGTTTCTCTTGCAAAATGAAAACGTGCGACACATTGAAATCGTGTATATGATTATGCTACATAATTCTAAGACCGATATTCATGCTTTTATGATCTTTCGATGAGTTAATGAATTTATTAATTATAACGAACATCTTCACACGATTACGTCCATGATGATATGATTGATAGATGAAAAAACGTGGATTGAAATTGTCGAATGTAGAGATATATTTGAACGTACTGTTACTCGTTCGGTCATCTAACGTGATTCTGAACGGTATGTATGTAGCTTTTTTTAAATTTAATTTTGAGAAAGATCTTCGAACTATTCTTATAGTTAGATTAAAATCACGGTTTGATATTAATCGCAATGATTTGCATAATTAGATTTAATTCGATCTTCTGACCATACACTTCTCTTGTAATTTTTATCAGTATGCCCTGTATTTTAATTTCTGCTATACTTTACATTTGTAGTACTTGAACGATGAATTCTTTATTATACTTGTTCACATTAACCGCTGCATAACAGTACGTGAAGTGATGAGACGATGATGAAAATGATGAAAATGACGACGGTGCTCCATCCATATATATCATATACTCGGTGGGACAGTTAACGTTAAGAGATATATATTATCTTTATAGAATGAATGAGTATATTCGAAATATTATTTTTCACGTCAATATCCAATTATACGCGATGTTGTAATTAAACGGTAAAGGTAACTGCCACTCTTTGTATATATATATATATACATGTAAGTAAATATGTATATAAATATATTTATGTAAATGTAAATTCGAAGGAGTTCACAAGACAACAGTATGACCAAATGAACTATTCTACGTCTATAACACTATTCACGTAAAAGTTAGAAAAAGAGACAGAGAGAAAAAGTAATAATAATAATAATAATAATAATAATAATAATAATAAACATAATTTGAATGATGTTGATAGAGGAGGCAAAAAATAAAATAACCACAAGATAAGGTTTATGGTAATTGAAATACACTTGCAAGTGCCTTGCACGTTAAAGCAACAAAAGAAGAAATGTTTCTTTTCTCTCCTTTTTCTTTTTCTCTTCTTTTTTTTTTTGAAGGGGTGGATTTCCATAATCAAAAAATGTATATTGTATATATGTATATAAAGATAACCGACAAGAGGAATTTCATTAATAACGCTAGACAACATAGACGAGAGAAAAATAGGGAAAAGCTACATGCTTTTGCTTACGACTTACAGAGTGAAGCTATTGTGGCGGGCATGGAATCAAACAAATTTATACAGTATCGTTCTCGTACACCAATGGCTAGACGAGAATAGTATATTTATATGTATGCACATGTATATTGACTTCTTACTTTATTTTATATTGCGATAAGAAACTCGAAATATAACATTTAAATATCTCAATTGTTTTTGAACACATAAGAATAAGAAGAAGAAAAAGAAACAATAAAAAAAGTTATTGATTTTTATCCAACTTAAAAATCAACTCAAAAAAAAAAATTAAAAATGCAATTAAAAGTATTTTCAGATTTGTAAATTGCTACATAAATAAAGATTTCATAATTGTATCGTTAATTTGTTCTTTGTCAACTTCCTTTCTTTATCATAAACGTGAAGAAATATTTTTATATCAAAGGAAAAATGAGAAAAAAGAAATAAAATAAAATAAACACGAATATTTTCACTATTAAGCTCAATTGATTATTTATAATTAATTAAACAGCTGTCGCGTGTTTCATATGTAGCAAACGATAACGGAGATACTTAAGTGTTTCGTTTCAAGTATGCAATTCATTTTGACTATATTAATTCATACAAGGACGCGATTATCACTTCCATTGGCCTACGATGCGCACAGATAATAATTGCAGCGCATATTTATAATCGAACATGATCGATAATTACTATGGTTTAAAGACCGTACTCAAAAGAAGCGTATTACATAAGTTGATGAAATAATATCATGATATACAGGTAATTCCTTCTTTACAAATTTGTTGATTTTTGAAAGAATGATTAGTATGAGTAAACTTATAAAGGTGGAAACTACCTATAAAAGAGTGTTCGAAAAATTATCTGTCGATTTTGATTACTTACTCAACGTAAATTCATTTACTTTCGGTTCTACTTTCATTTGTACTTTTTCTTAAATCATTTTAATTCGTTACAAGCAGCGTAAAAATTAAAGCGAATAAAGGATATGAGATAGAATCCTGATAACGAGCCTATTATTTTCGATACACCTAAAAAAATTTCTTATATTTTCCATTATCTAAACTCAATTGTAGCTAACTAAAGGAAGAAAATGAAAGTAGTATAAAAGAATGCTCGTGATTCGTGTTATCGAGTCATACCTTTGGGAAGTATCGGTCCATGTACTGCATGTAAAAGCGAAATAACGTTTGTCAGAAAACAAATTAGAAGCTCGTTAAAAGCTCATTACAAGCGATGCATAAAATAATAAGTACGTACCTTGTCGAATTCTATTTGGACCGACATTTGGTTCACCTTGTAGTCGTGCAAGATCTGTTTACAGTTGTGGCTCGTACAATCGCGAAGCGTATAAAGCAGATTGTTCTTGACACCGCGCACAACTGCAAGAATGAAAGAAGAACAAAAAAAAAAAAGAAGAAAAAGAAAACAAAAAAAAATAATAACGAAGGAACAAGAAGAAGAAAAATAGAAGACTAATCGAGAGGAGGGAAAGTTATATCGCTCATTTTAAAAATCACAAAAATGTTGGAATTCAAACGTGAGTAAAATGAGAATACGTACCGATGTCCAATTGACTAGCATTCATCCTCAATTCCTGCGTTATCCTATTCATAGAACGTAGCTCTTCCCTGATCGATTCCAAACCGGTCACTATGTCGTTCAAATTTGTCAATGAAACTGCGTGAGAATACTCGGCTAATTGTTCGGTGACTATTCTCCCGCTTGCTTGCAAAATGTTGTTCAACGTGATTTCTAATTCGCCGTAGTTAGTTTTTAGAACAGTGTTTATCTCACGTTTTGTCGTGGATAAATAAAGTCTAACGTCTTTTAAATTAGTTTTAACGTTGCTAGGAAGTTCCTTGGTACCGTCTTGCATATATTCATTTGTAACGAACGCGCAAACAACGCCGAATCTATAAATTTGTGAAAAAAAATGTATTCAATTTAAATATCTCTTTTGAAAAAATAAAAACAGCGTTGATTTCTTAAAAAAAGGAAAAGAGCAAAAATAAAAGATAAATATACGAGAACTCACAGAATAATAGTTGCCACCCCGATGAGAATAATGCTGAGCATTATTTTTCTACAATGATCGTGCTTTTTATCGAAGGGCTCATTTTTGGCTCCACAATGTCCAGCGCATCTGCAGCAGCAAAAAAAAAGGCCGATGCAAGGAAGTATGGCTGCAAGGAGGACTCCAATCAAAGCGAGACCGGCTAAACCACCGTAATGGGCCACTATTATCTTCCACTGGTGCCAAGGATCCACGAAGACTGGGGTGTTGGATATTACAGTGATCATTCCTACGATATAGGCACTTATATTATTATTATTATTATTATTATTTGATACAAATCTTCGTTGATATATAAATGTGAGTTCTTGTAATTGATAAATAAGTTTAAGATATCAAATATTCAATTGAAACATTTAAATATAATCTTGAAATAATTCGTAAAATATATATTAGGATTGTTTCAAAAAGGAAACCACAGAAACGTGCAGAGAAATTAGAGAATAAGAATGGATATATGTGTCAACAAAGTACATTTTCTATCTGGCATCAGATACTCTGCCATTTTCCACGTCGAGAGAATAAGGAAACGGGGACACGTTCCTAATGTGGGCTACAGTTAGAGAAAGAGAGAGAGAGTGAAGGAGGGAGGGAGGAAGGGAGGCAGATAGAGAGAATACCGAAATGTAGAAGGGTTGGAAAACAAGTGTGAGACGAAGCCGGGAAATTTATTTCCTAGCAGCACACTAATTTAGGAAAATAGGTCAACGCTTGCTGATTTACCCCAAGGGAGGTAAGGGGAGAAGCCAGGACACATGGGAATTAAATTCCAATTCATCGAGAGACTTTTTATAGATAATTTAGAAAATGTTGACAAGATAGATAAAAAAAAAGGTAGATAGGAAACATGATAATACCGATAACATTTTAATCAATTGACCGACCGATCGTTCAACAATCGTTCAAAATTATTAAAAATATGTAATTTATATCGTATTTGTTTTTTTTTCTCTTTTCGAACAAGAAAGAACGAAATATTCTCGACATTTCCCTTCAGACACGATCGATCGTAGTTTTTGCAATTGGCTTAATAGACGAATCACGAAACGTGCTTCTTTTGAACGGTAAACGTGAATGCGAGCACTGTTAGAAGAGTAGCTCGATTCAAAGCGGAGGCCACTGTCAATCAAGTACCACGAAGCGTGGTACGGAGAGCCACGTTTCGAGGGCATTGCTAGTTAGCGATAGTGAACGTTAATAGTTAACAAGAAAGAACAGAGAGTAGATATATATACGAACTATACACGTATAGTTCGACATGGCAATCGCTATTACTCGTTGGCGTTCCTGTACACACACACATATATATATATATAAAAATAAAATAGGGGGAAAGAGTACTGCATGCAGGAAAATACTCATTGTGAGGTACATCCCAAAAGAATGAAAGAGGGAGGAAAAGAGAGAGAATAGGGATGCAAGGGCGGAAGTATAGGAAGATCGCAGTTTTTTTTGTAACAGAGATTTTTACATATAGAAAATCATTATTATGACGTGAATAATAAATGAACAACTGAATTTTCAATTCGATGTAAGCGTGACCTTGACGTAGAGAATGAGCAATATTTTTTTCACTATACTTCTACATGTACGTGTCACTTATCTCTTATATCCTATTTAATCTTCTTTATCCTTAGATCTATGAGAGGCACAGAGAAAGGTCGTAGTTAAAAAAAAAAAAAAAAATACACGTTGATCGTGTAAAACGAAAAGGACAATCTTATTTTAGAATAGATTAATTAAAGTTTAAATATACGGAGCATGAATCGATTGTTTTTTTTATAAATTCGTTCTATTCGTTGATTAATCCTGCGAATAAATTTTCTTTCCTCCTTTTAAATAGCGAAGGAGTGGCTAGGAAGAGAATGTAACCTCGCTTCGTCATGATTTTCGAGAAACTAGGACATCGCAATTCGATAAGATAGCACGATAAATCTGACCTATTTTGTGAAAAACGACTCAGGAAGGTAATGAACTTTCTCTGTTTCTCTCTCTCTCTTTCTCTCTATGTCTTCTTATAAAATGAAATGAATTGTTCTCATTGAAAATGTTCTCTTAAAACTTCATTATTACTTACTATTAGACTTAATAAACATGTACTTAACTTTACAGTCTTTTAAATTTCGATTACAATAGAATTTATCATTAGTATGAAACTTTAAAAGATAGTAATGATTACACAAAAAGAAAAAAAAGAAAAAAAAGGAAGAAAAAGCCCCATAAATTATCTTTATACTTTATCTTACAGAGTGATTCATGGATACACCGGATTTTTCATTATTCTTTCATTTATTTAAATAATAATATTATAATAAACTACCAAGAAGGAATATATTATTGGTGTTGGTAACATAGGGAATAAATCATTTCGACTTTGGTTAATCTTTAAAAGTTGGTATGACTTCCCTGGTACGGCAAACTTTTGGAAAATTCAAGAGAGTAGGAACAGGAAAGCCGCAATCTCAGATAGAAGATAGTACAAACTGAAATGTCTTTAAATATTAGAAACTCTCACAATAATGTAGTTTCCCCTTTGCTGTACGTTTGCAGAGAATACTAGTGAAACAAGAGATAAGAAGAATATAAAGAATAATAAGAAGAAAAGCTGAGTTTTCGGTTGGCATTGATCCTTGTAAATTATAAGCGAGTAAAGATGGTACCGTCAGAATATTCTGACAACTAGTTGTTGCAAGTATGCAATGAGACTCTCCACTATCGTCGTACTCCTCGTCGTCTTCGTGCGAGAGAGCTCTCGATCGATTTCTTGAAAGTCATTGACCTCGACGGTTATGCTAATGTTCCCAACCGTGGGTTTAGGTCGCGGTCTTTTAACCACCGCCATGGCCACATCTAACATAATTTTACATCCTCTCTCTCTTTTTCTCTCTTTCTCTCTGACAATCCTCTCAAAATTTGTCTTCACTTTCATTCTCTTTCTTATTTTCATTCTATAGATTTACTTTTAAAATATGTATTGATTATTATTCATTTTTATTAGAAATAGTTTAAAAACAATAAGAATAAAAGTATTTGATTTTTATCGACTAATCGAAGGGATATAATGGAAAACGAGAACTCGAAAACAAGCTAAAGTATGATGATAATAATAATAATCGATTTTTTAAAGCTAAAGGTTAGAAAGCATTTGTCGATGGGATTTCAAATCTGTTCTAGGAGGCACTTTGCCCTATTATTGGAATTTTCCATCGGATGATCTTCGTATGTTAGTTTCAGTTATTATTACATTAATGAAGAAATCCATTAGCTTTTCGACAAAGCAAATATTGGTACATCGACAGATTCGGATTGGATGTCAATCTGCTTTATTAAATTGCTTACTTCATCCTATTTTTAAATTATTTTAAGAGGCCGAGAAAGAGAGAGAGAGAGAAAGAGAGAGAGAGAACCTCTAGCAATTATATTATTCGATCATAAGTTATTAGTTGACGCCTAGTTTTGAATTAAAATAGATTAATATTATCGATATTGACGATTAAAAATCACACATATTTATGTGGGGAAGAGTTATCGATTATTTTATAAAATTTGGATAAATTTTAATAATAATAATAACTATTTATCGATAAAAGTAACGTAAAATCTTTCTCCTTTATAATTCTAAATGAATTGCAAATGATTGAAATTGTATGCAGTTTTATATCGAATGAGAGTATTAATAAGAATTTATATTCAATATTTATAAAGGTAAATGCATTTTTTGTATATAGAAAGAGGCTGTGAAAATATTGTTTTTCAAAAGATGCGTTTATTCTTACGTGAAAAAAAAGTAGAATAAGCTTGTTCTTCTTTTTCAAGAATATTCGATGGTCTGGAATCCCCTTTAACTGTTCCTTTCCTTCCTCCCTCTCACCTCACTTTTTCTTTCTTTCTTTTGTCCTTCTTACATTGATGCTACTTCGTCCACTTTCGGCTTTCTATCTCTCCTTCTCTCTCGCATCTCATTATTTTCGAGAACAAAGTACTTCGCGCTTTTTTCAAGTTAAAAAACATAGAGCAGCGCCCTACTAGTTCGTTATCCTGTGCATTCTTTCATCTCTTTTTTAAGTCTTTCCTTCTCCTTCTCTCTTCTATACAAAGAAGAAGAAACATTGCGTTTGGTAGAAAGAAAAGAGAAAGAAGATAGGAGGTAAAGCTATGATGATGAGCTGTCAGCAAAATCAACGAATGATGATGCTAATGTAACGAGTTTATTGTCTGACTATATATTACTTTGCTAATCTACATTTAAGTGAAACCCTTTATGTTTTCTACACATTTATACGTAAATGGGTATGTATATAATTGCATAAGTTAATGGTGGTTACCAAAGTGAACACTTTAGCACCCACTGGGGAATCGCGAGTCTCTCACAGGAGCGTCGAAAAATATTACACAATTTTTTATTATTTTTTAATTCCATTTGCGACTTCTTATTTGTACGAAATTGAGTTTTTGGTAGTGGCTGTAACATAAAAAATCTAATTGTAAGTAGTTTAATTCAACAATTTGATACAATGCGTGACGATATTCAACAAGGTTCATACATCCCATTAATTATTTTAATTAATTGAACTTCTTCAATTATCTAAAATCTGTTTGATTTATTTTTACTTAAATTTTGTAAAAAAAAAATTATTAACTTCTTTGTAAAGCGTATGTATTAGAATTTGACATAGAACGCGCTTTGGGAAAATCTGGATTTAATATGGGCACCAAGAAACGAAAAAGTTTGAAAATCATTGATGTATTAAGTAACATACGTGTATCTTGGAAAAATTAATTATGTATTATGAATAATAATTAATTACACGATAAAATTATCGTAAGGATATTTAAACGAACTCCTTTTAAGACAGATGAAGTTTAATTTCGTTGTGAAGAGATCAACGAGTGTGGTAAAATACAACTTAAAGCAGCTTATAGTAGAAGAGTGTTACTTTAAAGGCATTCGTAAAGTGTAAAACGATATGTAAGTAACCTTATCGGCTCTCTTTCTCTCTCTCTCTCTCTCTCTCTATATATATATATACACACACACATATAGATTTATCGTGCTTATGCGAATGTACGCAATACTTGTAGCACTTCCCTGCATTCTCTAGGCTTCCAAAGACGCGTACGATAGAGTTCTCATTTTTTTTCTTATTTATTTATTTATTTTTTTTTTCGTTTTGGCTCGAATCTCATGTGCAACGTCGGAAGCTAAAACCTGAACTCTTTCAAGCTATCATAAGATACTTGGAGTTTTATTTCTCATCTTAAACAGTGGATACACCGGAAGTATGCTGCTCGAAATACGCGACTTGATCTCCTACTGCGAATATGATCAAATGTTATCCTATTTTATTTCCTTAATAACAATAATAATATTCATATGAAGTTTGATTTATCTCTTGTATAATTATTTTTGTGACTATTTTCAAATAGATTAGTTTAATCGTTTAATTAGACAATTAGTCGCTAATTTGATAATTATACTTCTGACATATGAATCGATATTTTAAAACATCTTCTGATCTCGATGGCAATTACTTTTCTATTCGTAAGACAACGAAGAATTGTATATATATAATTGTTTACTTAGATTAGACGGGCAAAATGTTGAATAATTTAATACAAAAAATACTTGGTATTTGATTTGAAATAATCGGTAAATAATTGCTGTGTCTGCGTTAAATCCCAATGAAATTTTTCCCGTTGTATGGAACAAGGAATTGGCCATGACAAAATCATCGTACGAGGTCATACCTGTTGGTTAGAATATCGTCATCGTTGTCATACTTCGATTCCCTGTTCACCATTTGTCCTTCGTGCTTATGTATATTTATATATACATCCACACACACATATATACATACGTATAACCTCTTAGAAAGTCATTACTGCTTCCTACGTAATGGCCATCTGAGTTACAGTAAGTAATTGCAGCGTTAATTTACGCTACGAATAAACGAAAATATTTACGTATTCTTAAGGGAAAAAAAAACATAATGAACGAAAAAAAGTTCTTAGATATTTTAAATACTCGAGTGTTTGTTTTTATTATCCTTCTTTAAGGCCTTATTCTACTTTGACACCTTCAAAATTTCGAAATTTTTTTGTGTGCCTTTTTCGGAAGTAAATATATGTAAGAATATATACTCAAAATTCTAGAACGATCAGAGCATTTAAACTGTACCTTTTCAACGCTACTATCTGAGCGCGCTACTTTAGCCTAGACGCTGCTTTGAGTGTTTTTAACAACCCAAACAAGTTTTACATCAATAAACATAATAATGTTCTCAAAAAAAAATTCATAAAAATAGCGTTTTTTTAAGGCGTTCAAAGTAGAATAAGGCCTTAAATGAGGCACAATTATATATTATTCGCCAAGATCGAATAAAATCTTTTATTAATATTTCAACTTGGGAGATCAATTCTTTTCTTCTTATATAACAGAGATATTTATCTTTCGTCATGATGAAATCATTCGTGAATGTGAACGATACCGAATGAATCAGAAGTTTAACAGCACTCTCGAGAAATCAATGAGTTGGTTCAATATCATGGCATACTACCCTTCCCTCTAATGCCGGAATAAAAAACGGGAAAAATGAATGAATGAGAAGAAGAAAGGAAATGCGAGCTAGGGGTAAAAACATTCTCGTATCACTCTATTCTTTCGTTGTTTTATACGATGAGAGATTATATCGAAATATCACGATTTAGTTGGCAAAGGATAAAAATGGTAATTATTGCGATTTGCGGTAAAGAATTTCAATACGAAATGAAATGAGTTTTATTTAATATTTTTGGATATATATATACACATATATGTATATATTCTCTTGAAACCATACCGGATGGTTTCACATCATTAAAACGTTTGTGATCCGGAAATACCTTCTAGGTAGAAGAAGGGCACACAAAAGAACGTCTAACGAGAGGAGTAGCAGCAAAGTCTAGGAATTGACTCTGTATGTTGAAATAAAAGTAGTAGAGAAAAAAAAGGGGGAATATGAAAAAGAGAAAGAAAGAGAGATGCAAAATGGAATAAAGAGAAGAAAGGAGTGGGTGAGAAAAAGGGAGGGTCGTTGCATGTGGTCAGCACTTGAAAACCAGTTGGTAACACGTGTGCCTAGTTTCGTTGCTTTATGCACAGGCACGAATGCTACTATGATCTTTTTTTTCTTCTTGTTCTCGGTCTTTTATGCGGTTACTCGCGTCCGTTTTATTCGAAAAATGTTCTCTAAAGCTTATCGAACACGCTTACTCTCACGCTTGAATTTTTTTTTGTTTTGATTAAAATTCAATGTGAATATCTCTCGACGCATCTAATGTTTTATTATTATATAAATGAAATCAAATATAAATATCTGGCGTCGCATTTAGATTTTCGTTGGAATATTAAATAACAATGTAAAATAATTTATAATTCGTGTAAGAGAAGCGTGGCTATTTCGTTTTTATTCCTTTACGTTACAAAAGCTAATCAAAATGGAACATTCTTTGATAGACAATATTTTGTATACATATATGAAGTATATCATTTTTATAAGATATAATTCTAGATAATATTTGAAGTACACACTATTGTTATCATAAGAGATGTTTTCAAAATAGATTGTGTCAGTAAAACTGTGAAAAAAATCAAAGATAAGATGGAAGTTCATAGAGGGTACTTAAAGTGTTTAGTTAAGTTGCGTTCAGTTGTCAACGATGGCCATCTTTCGCACGTTGGTTAAGAAGAAGAAGAAGTGAAGAAGGAAGAATAAAAAAGAAGAACGTTGACCGGTCTAATTGGTACTTTAACATTAATTGACTCTTCCCGAGTTTCTATTTGGTGGTTGGCACAAGTCCAAGAAAAGAAACTTGCTGTTCGTTCTATCGAAAATCTTTTATTTCTTTCTATCTCACACTCTATTTTTCTATCTTTGTTCCTCTATTTTTGATTTTGATCTGATGGAGTAACGACACGAACCACAAATTTAAAATACCTTTAAATAAACCAAAGAGTTAGATAACTGGAAATAAATCAAATTCAAAGATCCTATTTGGCGAAGGAACAAAATTCTAATCAATTAGATATATCATATTTCAATTATTTTCACATGCTTAACGAGTATTATCATTTTATTTTAACAATAATTTTCTTATTTTTGAGAGATCAATTCTATAACAAATATATATATTTTCATTGTTGACGTTGAACGAAGAAACTTGTTTTATTTCTTGTAACAAAAGAAAAAGAGAAAGAAACGAATGAAGCATTCTTCTACAACACGCTTTTCCATACATTTCCCATATCGAACCTTTTTCAAATATGAAGTTCTCGTAAAGAAGAAAAGAAGAATGTCAGGTAGAACGGAGGGTTCATACAAGAGTGAAAGAACAGGTCGATATACATATACATGTATGTATGTATGTATGTATGTATGTATGTATGTATGTATGTATGTATGTATGTATGTATGTATGTATGTATGTATGTATGTATGTATACACACACATATATATACAAGTACAGTACTTGTAAGGGTAGAAAACAAAAGAATTTCGGCTAGAAGGCTTCTGAAGGAAAACAGATCCGGGTCGTATGGCTACGATTACGTTTACCCCCTCTGGCTCTGCCCTCTCAACTATCCCAACAGTTCTAACCCATCCTTTTCGCTTTTACCCGATCCCCTGGTTCTTCCCTTAGCCAAGGGCAAAGTGCCAACGAACGATGGTTTAGACCGGTTATTGCACCTGCAGCAGTAACACACCAAGAGACACGATTGCACATCTATATATATGTATATAGGAAGAGTTTGCGCTCGTTAAAATGGTGTTATCGTTGCTGCAGCAACGCCAACGAAACTGTCCGTGAACACATCAAACTCTACTAATCCTCAGCTACGTTACGTGTCATTCTGTACAATCTGCCCTTTCTTCCCTTCTACTTTCTTCCTTCTTCGTCCTCTTTCGTTTATTTCGTATCATCTTTCCTTTCAACTTTAACCAATCCCCGCGTCTTGATACTTTTACGTTCGAACAGACTTTGAAACGTCTGAAGACTTTTCCCGAAAGGTGACAAGATTTTAAATCGATAAACTTTTGTTAAATTCTTCGTGACTTAAGAATATTCCAATTCGAAAATTTCTTTAAAGTTCGAGATCGTCTGATGTAAAAGTAAATGTTGTTTTTTCTTTGTTTCTTTTTATTGAAGTAATTTTATTTGTAGACACTGATAAGTGTAAGGCTGTTATTTCATTTTTGAATTAACAGTACAAACGTACCATAAGTATGATGCTTAGAATGCTTCGCATGCTATAAAAGAGAGATCTTAAAGGGAATCTTTGCGCGCAAAAACAAATGATAAAATGGGAGGGGAATGAAAAAGGTGGCGGCAGGTGCGTAGAACGTTCATCGGAACGTTCTCACACGGCTGGTGCATAAATATGCATTATACTATTCTGCAGCCTTAATTGCGGTGTTAAGAACTGACCTGACCTAACCTGTACACCGTTAAGACATGTGCGTTAAAAAGATGGGGCACGACGTTACGAAAGGGTTTCTTATGACACGAAATTTTTTTTTTTTATTTGCTTTTTTCGTTGATTCAAATATATTTATGCATTACACGTGTTACCGATAATTGTAACAAAGTTTAAATAAGAAAAAATAGTATTAATTTATTTTATAATATAAATCATTTTTAATATATACCATACAAAAACCGTAAAATTTATTTTTCTCACTTTTGACTATTTGAATTATATTTCGTTTTCAATTTAAAAATAATTGTGATCGATTTAACAAGCTGTTATCATATATTTTTATGATCAACTGTATATTCTCGAATATCATAGATTTCAACGCGTATTGTATTTACGACTACGACGACGACGAAACGTTCGTTCGTTTGTTTGATCGGTATGCGGGATTAGCCATGTCATTTAATTGGAACTGACGAGCGTAAGTGCGACGAAAAGAACGTGATTCGTTTGAAGCCATAAAGCATAGCGTAAATGTCTGACGATTTTCAATTCTCGACTCTCTCTTCTAACCTTTATATAGATAAATGTATATATAAATATATAAATATATCTACACAGTAGATAGATATATACATATATATTCAAAAGTAAATAAAATCGAAATGGAAAATGAATTATTGATTTATTTCCGATAAAAAGTCAACGAATGTTATTCTATCAGTAGCAATATGGAGGATATATTGTATTGTATTATTTATTGACTAGTATCATCGAAATTGTCCGTAAAAGATCGATCTGTGCTACGTTACCATGCAGAAATACACTGTGCTTCAAATATGGTCAATCCTATACCACGGTACTACCTCGTAGTAAAACACTTCATTAATTCGAAAATATCAAATAAATGTTATCGTTAATAGATTTTCTACGAAAATAAATTGAATAGTTTTTCATGAAGACGATGATGAATCGACACGTTTATATGCGCGATTAAGTAAGTTTGGGAACGATTTTTACATTAGTCATCCCTACGTCATAATTTATTTCGAAAGGAAGAAACGAACACCTTTTTATCTTATCTTATAATACAAAAAATTAAGATATATAGATTTGAATATTCTGACGTTCATTACTAGGATTCAGACATTCTTTTATTTTCTTCTTAGGTGCATTCTCGTTGCGTCAGACCCATAATGGATCTTGTGGTGTCTCTCTAGCTTATCTTCATGCTACGACGCGCACGAGCATGCAAAGGGTGTTCCCTTTATTTCCTGTCGTCGCGTGAACACGTACAGCATACGAAAGATATACGGGGAAACCGTCACATGCAGCCGGAAAGAGTGTAACGTTCATCGGAGTTTACAAAAGTTTTACGACTATTTCCTAAAAAGGAGATTACAAGTTGGTATGGAAAATTTATTTTACTTATGAAATATATATATATACATATATATATATGTATATAAAGAAAAAGAAAACGGAAAAAAATCACCTCAGACTGCATTGAAGAGGCTAAGCCGTTTTATCGATAATCCTTGAAAGCTTAATCTCTTAAAGAAAAGAAAGAAAAAAAGAAAGAAAAAAAAGAAAGAATAAAAGAGAAAGAAAGAGTAAAGAAGGATTTTTATTAAGCCTATCTATCCCAACACCTCCAAGAATTTTCCAAGCTATCGACGTTTCTTCGGAAAAGAAAGTAAGAGAGGTGGCCGCTGTTGAATGGTTACTGATATGAACAAAATAAAAAAATACAAAAACCGAACATTTTCAACCAATATTAATGAAAATGTTTCGTGCACTAGTTGACTAGGTTTATACAAATATACATACATACGTACTACCACATAGTCATCAACTATTTATCCAGCAGAGCAAATGTTTGTCTTATCCGAGGATCGTCAAAGGCCGTTAGGAGGAGGGTTGGATGAAAGAGAAGAACACAGTTACTAGATATACGTAGTAGGTACGTATGGTTTGCGTAGAACCAAACGTCGAGACCCCTTCGAACTTCGTATGCATCCCTTTCCACTTCCCTCTTATACTCTTCACTCATCAGATTCCTCTATAACGCTCAGTTCGTTTGACCTGACCCAGGAAAGCCGAGGACTCATCGAGCAAGCTTCTTCTTGCTTTTCAGGACGACCCTCTCTCTTTCTTTCTTTCTTTTTCTTTTTATTCTTCAAACTCTTACTATACCTATATTGTCACTACTTAAACGAGTAATTTATTGCAACAGTCTTTCTTCTTACTTTTTCCCCTTTTTTATATTAAAAATGTTCTTATTATATTATATATAAATATATAGAGTATATATTTTTATTTAGCTTAAAGACCATGAACTGAACTTTCTTTGCTATTGTTTACAAAGCTATTTTAAGATATTCATTCATCTCGTTAACTTACTCTTTTAATTCTTCTCTCATACTCCTACTTTCTTTATAAAGAATTATTCTTTATATTTTCACTATTCGCTTATTATATACAAATTGATGATTATCTGTTACCTTATTAAATACTATTTAAAAATCATTTTAAAAAGACTGGATATTAAATATGATAACAATTTGTTTTAAGTTTTGCATAGAAGTACAAAGAAATTTTATCTCCAACCCAATATATAGGAAATATCTACGTAGATATAGCACAGATCGAGATGATTATTATCAGCAATTTGTCCTAGCAGCACTACCACCAACCAGTACCAGCACCTGGATTTTCTCGAGCTCTTTTTAAGCTACCACCACCGTGATTCGTGAGAAACTACTACCTTATATACGATTCCTTCCTTATACCTTTTATTCTCTTTACTCGCAAAAATCATCTCCTCGAGCGAACTTTCCTCGATGGCATACTTTACGGGCCAATAAAGTTGACGATAAATCGACGAGAAACTTCGCTCGGTAGTTTCGCTTTTGACAAGGAAAGACGAGAAGAAATTGGTGGATAGAGGAAGGAAGGGATAGGGGGACGGGAGAAGGTAATGCCGTCGGTGAAGGGGGAGGGGGAAGCACACGTTTCCTTTATATCTTTTTATTTTTCTTCTTTCCTTCCTTTTTTTTTCTTGTTCATGTCTATTGCCAAGAAAAAATAATAGATTAAACGATTTTAGTACAGTTATAAAAGTGATTTCCAACCGACCAAAATATAGTGGTTAGTTAAAGTAACGAAAATAAATGATAATTATTTTATCCTCGTGGAAATAGAAGTTTCTCCGAATATAATTTTACTTCGGTTGTTTAATGATCTGAATCCTACGGTCTATGTACGATGAGCTCTACTTAAATCGGGATCACGTATTGCGAGCAGGTTATTTCGTGGTTTATTATTTACGAGACTTTTATCGTTTTAATACGGTCGATGACGATGGCAAGTGGACGATGTAATTACAGAAAGATGGAGTACAACGAACTTACGTCTTGTAAATTGTACCTTATAAAGACATATCCTTTCCATATACGAATTTATGAATGCATGAATGGTAAGTATATATTATTTACTTACATTTAAATAATTCCGGTTTCACATTGTATATTGCAAAAATTTAATTGAAATTTTGTTCATGTTCTTACCATAGGGTTTTGTTTATTTTTAACAGTTTCGTTTTTTAATTATTGGGGTATCATTCTCGTTAGAGAGAAAGAAAGAAAGAGTGGAAGTTTCATTCTTCGAACTTACGAGCTTTCTAATTCCCTTCTTTCATTATTCTTTACTTTTCCTTTCGCTCTTATATGAGAGATATTTCTTCGTGGATGCATAAAAGGTACGGCAGAGACGAGGAAAGAGCAACTAATGAAAGGTATGGAAAAGCGAAATGAACTTTGCCTTATAAATTTGAAGAAGAGGACTTTTTTATTTTTGAATACAATAATAAGAACTAGGACAAAAGGTAAATCAAATTGTAGTTTCATCGTTGGTAAAAACGTATTGAAAATAAATGAAAATTAATGAATATAATAATCCCAACTTTTGGATCAGTTAAATAGAATTTTCTGCGAAGAAAGAATACAAAAATGTTATTTCTGTAAAAGTAAACTTTAGTTTAATATACTTCGTTTTACTGAATTAACCAGATGCATATGCTTATAAAATATGTATGTGTCTTTGTGTGTGTGTATGTATGCACACGTATAAAAATACCTCAGCAAACGGTTCTATTTTACAAAGACTATTTCTTTTACGTTAAAAGCGTTCCTTTTTTATCGAAAAATTTTCGCGGTAATTTAACCAAGAGTTGTGGCACGAAAGGAACGCATTTTTAAGCAAGTTAAATGCAGTTCCCTTTACAAAAGATGGCTTCGAATCAAATTGAAAGAAGTTTATGATTGAGAGAGCATCTATAGTTATGGAATTGCAGAGGAAAGCATGCGATAGGTATTTATAAAAAAAAAAAAAAAAGGAAAAGAAAAAAAAAGTAACAAACAGAAATGGAAATAAAAACTAAATACATATAGGTACAATGTTTTTATTACAAAAGAAACAAAAAATAAAATAAAAATAAAAAAGAAATAGAAAAAATATAAAGAGAACAATCAATCAATAATGCATTCAGTTTCGTTTGAAAGAAATTAATTGAATAAAAAATGATGTCTGATATTCAAATCTCCGTAACACGTTCTCCGTTCGTTGAAACATTTTCTAGTAAATAGTTTAATAAGCTATTAATAGTAACACAGTAGGATATCTACGTAGAAAAATTCTCGACATTACTTCCTACATATTTAACTGCAACGCCATTGGATTAGACGAACAATGAACGTGGTGTAAAAATTTAATTGAAATTCCTTTCTCTCTGTCTGGAACACATCGTTCGCATAGTTATACTTGAAAAATATGCAATATCGAATATGGATGTAGAGGTATATTTGGATCTAATAACGTTAGTACGTCAAACAAATTCATTTAAAAATTGAAAAAAATTCGAACTCTACGAATTTATTATTTATTTTGTATGAAATACTTCAATTATTCTTTACTAGTAATAAACGTAATATTCTATACTTTTTTGCTTTTGAAAATATAAAACTCTCGTCGAGTAGAATATTCGCATTTATTTTTCAATATCATCACGTCAATATGCATTTGTGGAAACTAATTGTTTGTTTATATCACTTTATGCAAAATTAACGATATAGAAAACCTATTGAATGAAACATATATATACATACATATTTTAGAAATGAGAACGTTTCTTGTATAATTGTGCATAAACGTGTCCTTATATAGGGTGTGCCAATGAAAATCCGGTTCCTGAGAAGCCTACGAGAACAGGTACTAGTTTTTACGAAGAACTCGCCGTATACGACATTCTTTCTCGGTGGAAGATCGGGTTCTACCGAAGAACCAATCACGAAGTCCATTTCTCGCGTTTAAGTCGTAAAGAAAATTTCGTTAAACTTTTCATCCTTTTGCTATCGTCATTGAATGTGTCGTAGAGATGCCATACGATGAAGTAGGAAATTCATCGCTACTAGTTCTACATAAAAAAAAAAAGAAGAAAAAAAAAGAAAACGAAACTCACTCGAATACCTTATCGTATTCATTTCACAGAAATTCATTTTAAATAAAAACTTTTGACTATTTTCTTTCTAAGCCAAGCAATTAAAAAATTGCTTTTACGATTCGAATTTAAGCATGTAAACCATAAACACACGAACATACACTTGGGCGGATTGAAAAGTTTTGAATGTAACGTAGAAACAATTTTATAGGAAAAAAAAAAAAGTTGTTCTTGTCGAAGCTTAGAATTCAACCCACCCATGTATACATAAACATATTTATCACAAGTTCTAATTTAATTAAATATAAACAAACATAATACATTTCGTTAAAAATAAAAAAAAATCATAATTATAATACATGTTTAATATACAATGTTCGAAATGATTAAGAAACCAAGCAAGATACCAAGTATGCCAGACCTTTGACTGCTCTCATCCTAAAAGCGAGTCCCGTTTTTCTCTTGTAATTCATGCATGCAAACACATACAAACGTTTAAGTACACGCACGTTCGTGTACCGTACGTGCCAATGCACACGATGTATGAAACCACTTCGACATGGGTATACATATATGTGTACGTATCGTATTGTACACGAACACGCATCGCACACACGTTAATCCCTGTCTCGAGATACACATACATACGTACTTGGAAACTGGAAGTTCAACGCGCTGCTTAAGCGACGATTAAGCGCTATAAAGCGAAAACGTGTCCCAGCTACGCGAGTACTCGCGTATAAACGGTGCTCTGGGTATCTTATGACGAAGTTTACAAATCGAGTAGCATGTCCACGTACAAGTCGAATTTCGTGTAAGAAGAGGGCGGAAGAGTGGCGTTTTTAATTTTTTCCCTTTGTATTAGCACGGGTTATCCGTATGATCATCGAATTATTAATCTTTAATTTCGGATATTTACTACAGAAAAATATAAATTCATTATGAATATTTAACTTCTGTCATGATAAAAAAATAAATAAAATATTCATTAATTTTATTAATCAATTAAACTGTGATCAACGATTATATTCGGATATATGAGGTAGAAATAGTTATCGCTTATTATTAAATTAGTTAGTTATAAACTAAAACATAAAATATTATTATTTCTTCGTGACAAGTATTACATTTACTATATTTCTTCTTATCTTATAATTATTCATTTAATTCTAAATTAAAATCGATGTCATAAATTAACGTTAACCGATCAAAAAATTTATTTGCTTGATACGTAAAAACATTAGTTTATATCAGTTCAAAAAAGAAAAAGATCAAAAGATGGAGTAGGCAAGAAGACCGATAAGAGAAAAAAAAAGAGATGTTACCTTAGTCGATTGTGGAATTTCATAGGCGCGAGAATCGAATGAGATTACAGAGAAACAGAGATAGAGAGAGAGAGAGATAGAAGTATCATCAGAGATCTTTAGCTTATCGGCTATCTTCCTATCAAACACGATTAGGATCTTAATTAGGAATCACGTGTATCGAAATTGCGATCGTGGCTTGCCCGAGAGAGATTAATGAATGATTGTATATATGAATATAAAGAAAACAAAAAAACATTAAGAGGAAGAGGAGGAGAGAGGGAAAGAAAGAAAGAACAATTGTGTAAGATGAATTTGACTAGAGGAACGCATATTTATATCTAGCAATTAACTCGTGGTACCTTTCAAACTCTCTAAATTATTATTTATCTATAAAGTAACCACATATCTTCTATTCCTTGAATCTTTGTTTTTATGACGAAGAAAAAAAAAAGAAATGGAAAGATAAAAATTTTGATGCAACGAAAATTTGATAATAATATCACGGTATCGAAAATGTGTTATACCTAATATATATACGAGCCGTTTATTTTGAAAGTTGCCTAACTTCATTCGTGGTAAGAAAACGCATATTATTTACTTAATAATTGCCACCATTTTAATAGGAAATATAAATTTAACACCTTTAGATACACTTAAGCGGTATAACTCGTTAGTATCTTGTACGTATATTTTTCATTGCATTAAAACACAAACCCTTCAATATCTCGATTTGAACATAAATAGAGTTAGGCCATTTCCAAAATAAACTGCTCATATATATATAAGAAGATTATTTTTCGCGATGAAAAATAAATATTAAACCGATCCTATATACAATATAAGGAAATTTTTTTTAATGAAAAAAGAACGTCTACAGAAAAAGAATGAATAATTCATTCGATTCGCGCTATTCGCTTTCGGTGAACAAAGTAATAGTAATGGTTGACGTCGTCCTACCGCTCGGACGATCACGAGGATATCTCATCGACTTAGGGAATAAAGCTTCTGGGGGTCTTTGTTAACGCCGTTAAAACTCGCTGGACCGTAGAAAGACTCGTAGCCGCGTTAGTAAGTCCCGTTCGACGAGATGACGACACTTGGAAATTCAAAGTGTTTGCCGCGCCAGCGAACTTTGCTCGTTCGTGTTCACGTATCCACTTCGACGTGGGATATATAGACGTAAAGGATTGGATAAAAAGGAGACTACTACGCGGAATAAGAAACTCGATTTTATTACAAAAAGTATGATGGTGATAAAGGGGGAAAAAAGGAAAATATACGAGATAGAGAGAGATAGAGAGTGTGAGAGAAATATATATATATATATATATATGTGGATAATAAATAATAAGAAAATTATTTATGTATTACATTTTTGTGCGTGTTCTCTCGTATGTACGAGCCTGCTGCTGAACATTTTCTTTCGTTTTTTTTTTTTTTAATATGCTACCATTCAAAATTTCTATGCAAATATGCATACATATTGATCTAGATTCGCATGATTCGTGAACAATTTACATGGAAATTTAGTACGTATGTATTTCCCGTCTGTGTTCCATAGTTTGAGAAAATCAAATTTGGTTGGACGTAAAATGTCGTGTGAGTCTTTCTGAAAAAGTCGTATTTTCCCCCATTTTTCTTTTCTTTCTTTTCTATTTGAAACTCTGGGCATGGGGTTTTTCTTTTTTTGGGGGTGGAGGGGGGGGAATGGAAACGTCTACCTCATTAACGTCTCTCTTTGTTATCGTGATATTACTTCGTTACGCGTTCACCAAAGGAACCTTTTTTTTTGGGGTCTATTCGTTCTCATTGCATACGTCATTCAAAAAATTTCACGTAGACAATAATGCAATTATTCGTACTCCCTCTACGATGAATAATTTAACAACGAATATAACTCTCTACGTTGTCATCTGTCTGATATATAACGAGACTAACAATAAACTAATGTCAAATAATTTTTATTCGATGGAATTTATTGTTCAATAATCTATAAAATTCTATAAAATCAATATCTTATATTGTCAGAAAAATTCTTTAACAGATCGGTAAATAACCATATTAATTTGTAATTAAATTATTTCTAATAAAATATATATTATTGAAAATGAAAAAAATGACAAAATTAGTAAAAATGAAATATAATAATTTAAATAATAAATCTTTATTTTTTCAATATACTTATACATATTTCTATTCCACAAATAGTAATATAGTAGTGGGTGCTTCAAACTACATACTTTTTAAATTGTCAATCTTTGCGGTTTTCTAAGATATGAGAATTAAAACTAAAGCGCAACAAGAGAATTAAAATCGAAGTATTACCGAAGTAGGATGTCGAACGTGACCTCGAGCAAATTTTAATTAAACGCATAAGTAGAACACCGAAATCAGCACGAATCGATCAGACGTGGTTAATCGGCTCGGTGCTCTAGAAAAAGCGGCCAAGAGAAAAAGAAAAAGAAAAAGAGAGAGAGAGAGAGAAAGAGATGAAGGGAGGAAAGGAAAAAAGATAAAGGAAGTCTCGTTTTGTGTTGTCCTCAAGATGAGTAACTCGTATTAGAATTGAGATCACGAGCTATCTTTCTTTCTTTCTTTCTTTTAACACGAGCAGATTAATAATTTTTTTTCCTTTCTTTTTTCTTTGAATCCAATACGATAACGATCGGTGACAAGCAAGAAATAAGAATTTTAATTTTCATAGGAAAAAAAGAATAAAAAGAAAGAATGGTGTCGTTATTATCTCTTGTTTATCAATCATTTATTGACTGTATCTTTATTGGAAATTATTGTCATCCTGTCAGGTTTTTTTTTATTTACTCGAAAATATCTAAACAACGTAATATTATATAGTTTTATGAGTTTCAATAAAAGTCTGGATACCGTATTGAATCTTTTTATTTACTTAAATTCTCATCATAAATATACGTACGAACGTTAAAGAATCTTATTTCATTTACGATCAAGTGCTTTAAAAGATTAAACATCTACATACAGGAAAATCAGGACATACCAATTATCGTGACATTTGATTAATCATCGTACACAAGAAATTCATGATAATGTACAAAAAGATTGATTCATATCTTTTATCCGCATCACGATCGTGTTATAAGATAAAATTACGTTGTATTAATAGAAAACATTGCAATGCAGTATTATTATTATTAAAAAAAAAAACATTATATTTATCTTTTTGTTTCTGGATAGATATTGAAAGAAATTTATTCTTCAACTCGATTCAAAATTATCTTAAACTATTGATTTATAAACAATATAACAAGTATTTTTTTATTTATATACTTTGAAACATTTTTCATTATCATTATTATTATAAGTCAACATAATATCGTATAAAATAAATCAAATAATAGAACCCACATATAGAGTCTATCAAGGTTCTTCTATTTTTTAACACTTTCTTCACTCATCAGATCGAATTTTAATCTTTTTTTTCCTACTATCCAAATATACAAACACGTACCGGTATAAATCAATTTGCAAGTTATCCGTTCGTTGCTTAGAAAAGAAACTTTATTATCCGTAGAATGTTTAAATATCTACTAATAACGTTACTTTATTTAATTGATGCTATAAACAGTGTACAGGAATTACGTTGAACGAAGCGAATTATTGAAAAAATATTAAAGAATGTTTTTGTGCATAATTCGACGTATAATTCAATGTCGATTTCTAATTTACAACGAACATTCTCGTTCGATCGTGGAGGACTTTCTTTGTACAGTTCATGCATACAATGATCTCCTATATGTAATTGAGTGAGGGTGGAAACCGGGCTAGGAGAGGAGGAGGAGAATGAGGAAAGAAGAGAAAAGTAAAGTTTGCAATTGTAGACTCTCACTCATGCCATATGTACGACACGCATGCGATGACGAATTGCCATATGTATTCGCAATTGATTTTGCTGTATCGACAGGGAAAAAAATATTCCACAACATCTGCTTAAACATAATATAAATGGTAAACGCGTTAATTACAAATATTCATTCAGAGTTGATAAACGATTCAACTTTAGTTCATGTTTCGAATCTAGGAATAGTTTTATAGTAAATAATAATTTTTCTTTTTATATGAGTACATATTAATATGCAAAATTGATTGATTTTATAAAAGAACAAGAGTGAACAAAGTTAATAAAATTATATAAATTGTTGCATCATTTACTATTGAAGGAAAATAGAAATTTTTGTTGGTAAATGATTCTAAACCTAATGTTGTTAAAGAAATTAATTTTTATATAAGAAGCTAAGTGCGCTCATCAAGTGTTTTAATAGTAAAATTAAAAAAAAAAATAGTAGAAGGAAATTATTGCTTTGATATAAAAATGACACATATACATTGTTTTTTTCTTTTCTTTTGTAACAATTTTCTATTTTTATTGAAAGTATACCGACATAAATCAGTAATGATAAGTAATAGAAAGAAAAGATAATAATTAATAATATTAAACAGTACTATTATTTATCAACATTCATTATACATATATATATCCAAGTGATATTTTCATTTCCTTTATCGAGTAACTAGTAAGTTTAACGACATACTACAAGAGATAAACGTGATTTTTCTTTCTTTCTTTATTTTCTTTCTTATCTGTTCTTTATCAGAGATACAGCGGAGAAAAGACGATTATTTCGTATCGATAAATAAGAATTTCTTTATTTCTTTCTCTCTGTCTCTCTCTATTTCTTTTTAAATATTTCTTTCTTTCACACCATGTTGCGTATCTCCTTTTATCAAATGCATTTCCCATGAATTTTAAAGCGTTCCACACGCGTAAGTTGAATTCTACAAAGAGAATAATAAATCCCTATAAACTCGGTAGAAAATACTACTACGACGACGAATTGTCGAATAAACGCAACCAATTGTATTTAGTAGAAATAAAGATATATATATGTATAATTTGCACTGAAAGAATATCTTTTCCAATCTCACGTTCTCCTTGACACAGTTTTGAACTTCTCTCACGTCTCATAAACACGATTACGAAAAAAAGAAAATAAAAAAAATAAAAATAATAAAAAAGAAAAAAAGAAAGAAGAATGTCTTCATAATTCAAATAAAATTCCATGATAATCAATCAAAGGATATTTCCATAGATATTTGATCGAAAGTTCTCATTCAATCAGATTAATCCGATAACTAATTGTAAAGGTTAGTAATTATTCCCGTGACGATCGATAGACGCTAATTAATTAAGGTGAAGACGCTAAGAGAGAGGACAAAGAACAGAGACAAATCTGACATCGAGGGTTTATATATAAAAGTGCGTGGTTCCTGCGAAAAAGGACGAACGATTTCATGAAGATACTCGAGATTTAACTTTTTATCTTTTTCTTTTTCCTATCTTTTTTCTATCTTCTTTGTATATTCTTTTAATAGAGGAGCGGAAGTACAAGAGAGAGAAAAAAGAAAGAGAAATAGAAAGAGAAAGAAAGAAGGAAAGAAACAGACAGACAGAGAATAGATAAGGTTGAATTTGTGAGGTCTTTTGTGAGAGAGTCGAAAATCGATCGAGTGAACGACGAGTTGTACATATCTACAGGTAGTAAGCATTATTCATCGACGATCGAACGAACGTCTGTGTGAAAAAAAATGAATTTAAGTAAGAGTGTGCATGTGAATAAGATAGAAAAAGAGAGGAAGAGAGAGAGAGAGAGAGATAGAGAGATAGATAGATACATATACATATATATATATATAGTTTACAAAGCACCCTTTTTCGGTAGGTAATGGTAATAAAATTGAATCGAGCTGCCGCAACAGGAAAAGCTAGGATATTCAGGCAGATTCATTCGTAGCCACATGTCGGAAACGTTTGCCAGTGGCAGTGAATGACAGGACGAGATAATATATTTTTCGTCAATCCACGTAAATGGAACTAGCTTCGCTGGCTTTAAGTTAATTTCGTTAACGTCGACTATTCGGGTAGAGACTTTTGCAATACGCGGAATTATCAACTTGTATTTTCCCTTCGTCTATAGCAGATTATAATTTTTTCCAATTATATATCTTTTTTCCTCCTCGATTCTTTGTTATTTTATCTATTACGATGTTTCTTATTGTATATATATGTCTATTATGAATAGAATTTTGTATATGTTTCTATTATTTAAGTAATAATTATCTTTTTATTATATACATTTTTTTTAGTTTTTTTCTTTTTCTTAAAATACATACTTTAAAAGAAATAGGATATTACGAGTTATTTGTACTCACAGAAATAAAATACAATGAGTTATTATATTTACATTTCAACAGAGATAGGATATCGTTAGTTCTCTACGTTTTACAGTAGAGCGTTACATTTTACAAAATATTCGCATTTAATTGATTGAATATCTTATAAATTATTTCACGTATATAAAATATAAAATACAATAAATGATTAAAAGATATAAAAGATAATTGATATTCGTTAGTACTTTTATGTGCTATGCTCGCAAATGATAGAAATCCATTAATGTAATAGAATATTTGCCGTTAATTTTTAATTTAACAATTTATCTATAAATCTTTGTCGTTGTATAGAGGTTCAATGACGTCATTTAAAAAGATTATTTCATATTATGTTATATCCTTGCGATCAAACGGAACAAAAGAAAAATCGAACCGATAGGAGAGATGCGTCAACTGATCAAGGATGATCCATGCCGTTAGTGATGCCGTTACGCCTCGAGTATTCAAAAGAATGAGGGAGAAAAGAAAAAAGACGTTTATCAGCGCATATCTAATCGTGATCTATTGTAATATACGATGTGTATATTTACTGCTTCTTTTCGACAACTTTAAATATGAAACAAATAGCTAATTCGTGATATTGTGTGTTGAATGAAAAAATCTACTTCATTTTAAATAACACCACAATAATTATTTATAAAACCTAAACAGTTGTTTTAAAAAACATCTATACAAAAGAAATGAAAAGTAAATGCAAAGTAATAATATTATTCATATATAAAATTTATTACAAAATGTTTTATTATCTTGAACGAAGTAACGAAGAAAATTTTATTCATAAATAATACGAACAAATGTAGTTTGTCGTGTAAGTTTAACAAGACGATATATACAATATATACACAACAACACAACTACATGGTTTGTTATCGTTGAACTTTCTTCGTTATCAGTTTCACGACCGGAACCGAGCCCTATCCTATTCATGTTTTGCGAGAAACAGTGCCTACTATATACTTATCGCATTTCCGGAAAGATCATAGCAACGTACGCGCAACCGTATCACGATTATCAATAATTAAATTATGCTACATCGTTAAGAATTATGTTTCATTTTGTAAATCCTTTCCACCGATCTTATTTTAATTTTCATCGATCATTTGTGACGTAAAATTAATTTTATTTATAAAATAATCAAATAACATCGTAGTTCACAATAATTCAATAAACGAATATAACGTTAAACAAAAATAAACAAAAATTAATTTTAAAAATTATTATTTTATATGTAACACACACACACACACTTTCTTTTTTTAATTCCATCCAAGTAATAGGGGTTTTTCCTAGCGTCAAGATTAAAATTAAAATCGTATTGTAAAGGTAGAAATAATGTTTTCCTGGTAGAGTTATATCAAAGAACGAAAAGAGATCGGGGCGGCGGGGTGGGTGCGTGCATTCATCGAAACTCTCTCGGAACAATCCAACAACACCGTGCTCCATTTTGACGGGAGAAAGTCCCGATGGACGTGAGCTGAGTTACTGATTTTAAAGCCGATTGATATTTGCGCGCAGACGTCATTCGAAAATAAATTCATTGACAAGCAGAAAAGTTGATTCGTATTGCAAGGGAAATAGTGTGTCTATGGACAAAAAAAACTGAGAAACAGACAGACAGACAGACAGAGACAGGCAAGAGACATCTCTACTGGGTGATGACGAACACGTTGTGTCGTCCACTATCAACTTCCTGCTAGACGTGAACCATACTAACAGAGAGAGAGAGAGAGAGAGAGAGAGAGAGAGAGAGAGAGAGAGAGAGAGAGAGAGAGAGAGAGAGAGAGAGGAGTGATGATCTATCTTTCCTTCTCACACTCATATATTTAACACGCGTACGGGTCGTTGATCCAACTAAAAAGAGCATTGCATTCAGTTATCTCGCCAGACTTTTAAAATAAAGTTCAAATAAAGTGTGAAAGAAAGAAAGAAAGAAAGAAAGAATAGGGGAAGGGAGGGGTGAAAGAAAGAAATTTAAAAGACTTGCAAATATAGTTGCATGGTTTCCCCCCTACCACGCCGGATGAATCGCGTACGAAAAAAAACGTATATATGTATGTACATATAATATACATCTCCTTTTCTCTCTTTCTTTATTTCTTTTTTTTTTCTTTCTCTCCCTTCGAAAAATCCCATAAGGTTGATGTACTTGTCTCGACGTTGCAGACGAAAAAAACGAGAGCTAACGGCTTGACTATCCAGAAGAAGAAAGAGAAAATATGTAAAGAAAAGAGAGAAAGAGAGAGAAAAAGAGAGAGAGAGAGACAAAGAGAGAGAAAGTAAATCTATCAGAGATAGAATATATGAAAGTAACAAGTTTTGAAAAGCCTAGATAACATTTTTATCATTCACTGATAATTATCGATTGATTCGATATATTCTAATACTATTTTAAATTAAGATCATATTACGATATTATTACGTATTTCTGTTGTATAAGGAATGTGTAACGTAATAATCAAGAAATAACTTTATCCGTTCGTTCATTTGTTCGTTTGTAAGATATCGACACAACAGATATGATATTTCGTAAAAGCAGGCAGTAGACAGGGATCCGGTTCTTTCAGAACTGGTTCAAGTATTTGCTCTATGGACGTTGCCCTACGATTGGAGAAAAGCTTAATATGGTATGACAGAAATAGAATTAATTTCGTAGACGTTAGTTGACATTTTCTTTTTTCGTATTTTCTTTTTCTTTTAGAAACGAAATAGTATATAACTTAGTACGTACTATATACATACGTTTGTACTAATTATTAGAGAGTATTAATAAATTTATTTTATAATTACTTTTATAATTACACTTGTTTAATTACCAGCACGTATATTTGACGAGTAAAAAGTTTGCTTTTTTTCTATCATCGATGTTTGACTTCTATCGAAAATCTGTACACTGACATTATTATCATTTCAATCATTCTTTCCTCGTAGTTGCAATGATTTGCTATCCAATTATTCGACCTGCATATACGTGTTGCTAGGTCGAATATATATTCGAGATATTTAAATATAGCATGTTTGGCATAGCTTATTAATTATATTTAATGATTTGTGTTGACATTATATAATAATAATAGAAGTAAAAATAAAAATAAAAATAAAAAAATAATAATAATAATAATAATAATAATAATAATAATAATAATAATAATTTATCTATATAAAAATCATTTGATAAATATGAGTCTCAAATGGAATCGTCGTATTTATAATGGTCGAACGACACTTTGGTTACTACCCACACGTATATATGTATATGAAACGAAACTCAAAACAAAGAGAACCATCAATAAAACCGAAAAATCAAGAATATCCAATAAAGTCAAAATAAAAAAGCAAAGCACATTTGTTCTATTAAAGATGAATTTAATAGGAAAACCTATGAATTCATATAGTCCAGGAAAAATTCGTTCAAAATACACATATCGATCGAATTTCTTCCTGCTACTGCTACATGTAATTATCTTGAGATAATGAATCTTTAGTACATAAAAACAAAGTACAAAATAAAAAGAAAAAGAGAGAAAGAAGAGAAAAGAGAGATAAAGAGAGAAAACAAAAGAGATTCTTTTTTATCGTGGAATGAAAGGTCGTTTGACAGCGATCTGTTTACCAACAAGCTGCCGGCCATTTTCCCGCGACCCTGGCGGCGCAGGGCGTAACCGTACTTTTCTAAGAATCCTAAGATATTTCATTTATTCCCGTTTTAAATTTAAAAAATATATTCAAGCTTTAACAACGAGGAGGTCTCATATTTCGTTAGCATGAACGGAAGAAGACAGAGGAAAGGATGAAAACAGGGCGATGATGTGCGTAGGTGGAGAGTGTTGCTTCGTCTGATGATGTGCGTGCTTGTGCGTGCGCGCGAACGAGAGAGAGAAAGAGGGAGAGATGAATAGAAGGGGAAAGGACGAGACACAAAAAGAGAAAGAAAGAAAGAGAGAGAGAGACAAAAGCAGACTAAGGGAAAGACAGAGAAAGACATATGGGTATATATGTATATGTATGTATGTATGTAATAAATATAACTTGATTTACCTTCTGGATAAGCCTGTTTACTTTGAACAACATCGATGAACATGTTGGTGACGTTGTAAAGCTGTCCCATTCCCTTAGGATTGAACTTTGTGGTGGCGTTGTAGGGTAGTCCTGTCGTGTTGACGGTGGTATAATTAACAGCTTGTGATGCCATAATATCATTCAATTGTCGATCGAGATCTTCGCTGATCACTCTCATACGATTCGCCAGACTTTCTTGCGAGAAAGCCGGTTGCAAAGATATAAGAATAAGAATGACGAGAGTGCCAATGGCAGCGCGAAACGGGGGATGATGACAAGGAACAGCATCGCGAACGTTTGCCCGAAGGCCACAGTCGCGAGAAACACTAAACAACATCGCTAATGAAGCGACTTGCGCCCGGGACGCGTCGCTACCGACTGATCGACGCTCGCTTCGCGCCGACTAGCGGAACGACCGAAATTCGGAACGCTTACCCCCACTCCTTCCATTATACATATCTCTCGTCGGTTCCACTCGCTTCGGTTCCACTCGTTTCTAACGTTCCAATGAACGCCATCTAGTCGTATTTTATCCTTCCTTCCTAACCGGTCGAGTCGTGCACGCGGTAGTTTCATATTTATAGAATTCACAGTTTGAGTAATGTAACATAAAATTTGATTTATATATATATATATATATATATATATATATATGTATATATTTATGATATACTTGATTTTTGTATTAGAATTTTGTTTATCTTCGAACTTTTACTCGATAATATTTTTAATACGAATTTTTATCTAAACACTATATATTTTTATGAAATATTCTTTTTCATTATAAAATGTTGTGTTGTACGGACAAATTTGAAGTAATTAATATGTTTCGTCTTGGCGAAAGATATAATGTTCTTTTCTTTATGTACTTTCAACGTTAGTCGCTATTATACTCCAATTATCTCAATGATAGACTACCATGATGCTGCATTACATATTTCTCACATAATAAAGACGCAACACCGTGGAAAGGGAAAGCATGTCTGTTGAGCATTATCGTCATCGTAGTCTCACGTAAATTAGTGTGAGAACCAAGAATGAGAAGATTCTAATTCGGTTGCCGTTAAAATGAATGCGTCACTCAATTTCTTTATTGTTTGAAGAATTCATTTGTACGTACCTCGTTTTTTAATGAACGTATACTTGAATACAAAGGAATATTTGAAATCAAAGAAATGAAACTAAACAAATATACATGTTAATCATTTCTGCTCAAATTAATGCTATCCCGATCGGATTATAACTAATTATTTTCAACCAATAATGAAAAATAATTTTCAATCTATAGAGACCGATTGGAGGAATATTTACTTTGTATGCATTCTTTTTTATGCTTAAATGTGTAAACTTTCACAAAAGAATCTGACTCGCGGACTCATTAAATCGAGCATGAAGGAGAGATCCTATCGCAAATAAAAACAATACTGTATAATTAAGCGAGAAAAGTAGTATTACGACACTGAAATATCAATTGAATTACGTTCAATAAACTTTTTTCCTTTTAATAAAATATAGGAAAACTATATGTATATATATATTATATATATAATCCACAATGATTATATTCGAAAAATCGTTTATGAACAAAGAGTACACGTTTGTGTAGAAAACGAATGTTTCTTTTTTCTGTTTCTCTCTCTTTTTTTTTTTTAAGAACAATGAATCTCTTTGATATTTGCTAAAATTTTACCGAGCTTCGTAACTTTCAGCTCACGTTTTCTACGATTTCCGAATTCAGTCGAGGCGTGACACATCGGGAACTCTGAAATCCGGGTCGCGACATCCGAAAGTACATTTCGATTCTTCGTACGCCATTGTCTTTTTGTTTTTTCTTTAACCGTCGTCAAAAGTAAACCATTCGAGCGACGAACTCGATTTCCATCCACAAGAGATTATCACGATCTTTCCTCTTTCCAAGTCAACGATTCTAATTGACCTAACTCGCTCAAATATGAGTTTATTCATGTTATTTGTGTTTTTTCAATCTTTACGGAAAAGAAATAGGATATTAAACATTTACACAAAAAAACTACATCGGAAAATAACTTCTATCAATTAGTTATCAATCGTAGCAGCGAAACAAGGTACATTTTTATTCACTTATTATTTCGAAATGTCGACAGTTTATGGATCTTGAAACGTACCGTTGAAATTTAAATAAATCTACGAAGTTTGGAAATAAAGATCAGAAGTCGCTTGACGATGAAAAAGAGAGAGAAAAAAAGAGAAAAAATTGAGGAAATTAAAAATCAGGATGTTATACGTATGTATAAATGTGCGTAGGATTTGAGGGATGAATTTTAAGAGGTATTCGAGAAGACAGATGAAATGCAACGGGTTGGAAACTGCATCTGAAAATAGTCGAGAGATGCTCCAGACATAGACGGCTGAGTTTAAAAGCGGAATAAAACTAGGCTACATTCCGTTTTAACGTAGAATGCGTGTTTGCATACTCTATGTATCATTCGTATAGCCATCTACTTAACATAATTATTTTATTCTCCTGTGATTCTTTTAAATTGTATACATAGTAGTAGATAAGTCTCGTCAACTTTTTCAATTTAACAGAAACGATCGTGAGAGATCGTAAGTGTTACTAATGACACGTAAGCAAAAGCTATAATTATCTCTAGAAAACTAGGTCTACGAAAATAAATACAAACATAATGAAAATAATGAATCTGATAATAAATAGTATGAGAAGGTAATGATGGTTAACGATATATAATAAAAAAAAAAATAAAAAAAAAAAAAAAAAATAAAATGAAATAATAGCTTTCTAAACTACCGTGAAACGTAAATTAAGAGGCTAATTTACTGGTTTTAATTAATGGCTTAGGCAATTCCTTGGAGCTGATGTTTTCCTCGGATGTAATATTAGGCATTTCCAAAATGGACGACAGTCTTGGATTTTCTTCAGAATTAAGCCAATTATTTGTTCTGTGAAAAAGCCAATTATATATCGTTCGATTAATAAATAAATGTCAAATACATTAATAGAAACAAATTGCAAATACGTACCTCTGTAAATCGTTTAAAGTTGTGACACTTTCGATGTTCTCGGAGAAAGATCCGTCGAGATCGTCGTTAGCGTAAATCTTGTCAGGATCATCGATCACAAAAGTAGGAGTTGTTACAAATTTAGTGTCGTCATTTTGAATTACTTGAGCTTTTGTAAGCACATCAGTGAAATTTAATTCAACGACGGTTTCGTTTTCTCCCAAGATTTCTCTTGTCTCGCCGTAAGTAACATCGTCCTTCGCCAAATGATGATGATAATATTTCGAGATATCGTCTTCCATTTTCTCGGGGTAACGATGTAAAACGTTTTTATCGTAATAGTACTGGCCAGGTTTTCCTTCGTTTTGTCGAAGTTCTAGTGGTCTCGGAATTTCTGCATTGATTTTATTTACTGGTCTATAACCAGAAGATCCAGGATGTCGAACAGTCTCGATACTTTCCGTGACAATGGTAACACTTTGTATTTTAATCGGTTTTAAAATTTCATCATTGGTCGGAATTTTTGTCGAATGTTGTACAGAAACATGTGAAATTGGTTTTCTTTGATAAGAGATATCATCATCTTTGGCAAAAGGTTTGCTGTTTGGATTGTTCAACGGATTGGTTTGATAAAAGGAATTGCTCGTTGATTTATCTGGTTTTATGGTAGGTCTTTGCTGATAGCTAGTCTTTTTAAATAAATCCACTTGGTATAATGGTGGAACTTTTGTCGAACTAAAATCGCTTTGAACGATCGTAGGCGTTTTAATTGGTCTTTTCTGATACGATGATTCTTCATGGAATATAGGAGTACAATCGGGTCTTTTGGTCGGTCTTGGCTGATAAGATGGAATATCGGTCCATTTGCTCGGATTACTAAGGATTGGATTTTTTATGGCTTCTTCTTGATAAGGTTGCACATTCGCTAATAGATTTTCTGAGCCATTTTGATCATTTGGTTTATTTAACACTATCGGGTAAGATGTATCCAATGGTTTCTTATTATAAATATCAGGATCATCTTCGTTATTTGGTACATTTATAGGTCTATTCTGATAGCTGTTTGTTTCTTGCGGGCCATATGGTTCATTGTAAGGTCTGCTCGAAGAAAGTGCATATCCATCGTCTTTTTGTACATTAATCGAATATTTCCAAGTTTCGGATTCGTCTTTGTTGTAAGGTTTGTTAATGGGTTTACTTTGAACATGGCTATAATCGGGTTGTGTAGAATGTACATTCTCATCTTGTATGGTACTTGGTATTTGTTGAGGCCAGTATTCTGGTCTGTTGTTTACATTGTGATTGTAATTTGGATTAGCAATAATATCTGAGCTAAGTTTCTGCGCGTAAGACTGATAGCTTGGCTCAAATTGTGGTTTAGGTTTTATCCACGGCGATGGACTTGTTCCTTGATAATGTTGCGTTGTAGATGGTGTGTTGTAAGAGGGATTGTAATAACTTGAGTGACTTTTGTCTTGATGAATGGGTCTTTGCGGAGTTGTCAATTGTTGGTCGTGCATATAGTAGGTGTATAAGGTTGGTCTTGGACTTGTAGGAGATAAGTTGTCGTAAATAATGTCTTCTTCGGGTTTATAATTTGGTCTGTAACCATAATTCAGAGGATTTGGGTTGTAAGGATCGTTATAAGCATATGGGACATATGGTTTTATGTTCTGTGAAATTTCAAATCTTTCAGGAATTGAAGTTGGTATTGGTTTTTGGGGTGGTCTATGAATAGGAATGTTCAATGACCCTTGATCATACGATAATTGATTATATTGTCCGTTAGGTTGATAATTGAAATTTTCCCTTTTAGGAATATCTTTGTTACTTTGAGTAGTAGTTTGTATTTGAATGTACGAACCATAAATTGCATCATTAACGAAAACAGGTGAATTAACTGCATTATTTTGAACAACTATCGTAACGTTATCTGGTGGACCGAAAGGTTTTTTCACGACGATTCTATTATGCTGATTGATATTAGCTTTAACGGGTTTAGTTTTTTGCGATAAAACTTTCGTTTGTTCTCTCGCGTTGTTTTTAACATTTTCTTTTGTCCCTTCTTGTCTATTTGTAACAGATCTGCTAGTTGTACTACGAATTCGATCAATTCTCTTTCTTTCTGATACATGTAAATCATCCGATTTACTTCTTTGTTCCGATTGTTGTTCAGTCCAAGGTTCAAGGCTGAACTGTGTCATTATTTCATCATTGCAAGCAACACGTTGATTTCTGAATGTATCAGCTATTAGAAAAACGAACGGTTGAATAGTTTTAATGTTATCCATTGTAAGACAAAGAACTTGAGAAAATGTGATACGTCTGATTTGTTGAAGTTGTCGAGAAGTAAATCCACTTTCTTCTTTATCATTTTCATACCAAAATCTATCGCCACGTCGTAGATTACTAAATTGCTGTGCAATTATGCAAGCAAACGTTGGTCCAACTAAACCACCGCGAACTGATTTTTCAGCTAATCCAGCGGGATACAAATCAACGTCTTCCACCGAAGAATATAAAGTTCGAAGCTTAAATATAGTATTAGGTTTCATAATATTCTCAAGATCGGCAAAACTTTTGATGGGAGACAAGCCACATGGTTCTCGCCAATCAACGTATGGTGGTATACCATGATCTCGTCCTCTTTGAATATTAAGAGATGCCAGATCCATTCCGAAAGGGAAACCTGGTGTTTGAAATAAATGACGAGTCAATTCTCTAGTTATAAATTCATCTCTTCTTTGCGAAGGTTGGTTCACTAATCCTAAAAGAAGACGGTCTATCGAACCAGTTTCCAAATTTTCAGGATTTCTAAATTCGTCGTGGATTGAGACATCTGATGAACAAAATATAATGCCAATGAAAATAATGAAATAAATCAATAGGATGATCCCAATACAATTGATAATAAATCAAATTATAATCTTACTATTAAATAAAGGTTGATGATTTCTGTCAAATCTTAAGAAACTATGCTGAACCAACGAATGTCCGAAACGATAAGCTGCTGTTGAAAAGGAATTTGCTATAGTAGGATTAACAGAAGGATCGTAACCATCGTAATACCCTTTTGTCAAGACTTCTAAATCGAATACTTTCATTACCTCGTTCCCTGTAAATTCCAATAAAATATAACACATATCGTTGTAAAGAAATCTCTCGTTAGAAAGTATTTGATTAATATTTACCTAATATGATTGGTAAGAACTCGCGATACGTAATATGTTGTACAATCGCACCGATAATTTTACGAGTTTCTTGGAATATTTTTTCGTCTTTCCAATGAGGATTCAATTCGCTAAGCTTAATTGCTAATCTATTGTGCAGCCTTAAAAATACAATGTGTAGAGAAGTTAGAGCTGGCTGTTCACTTAAACGACCATCTCCTGCTCTAAAACAACTCGTTGACAAAGAACCTTGTTTGCAAAGATCCGAATCTTGTCTGAAGAGTGAAGGTTGTCGTGATTGAACTATACCGAATTGCAATAAACCTGAAATTTTTTTTTAGATAATTCTTATCGTCGAAGAAGAATATCTTTAAATTTGAGCTGGATTGAAAATTTCATTCTACCGTTTTTAAAGAGTCGAAGATTGTCACTTTGAAAAGCATTGCTGCTGTACACCGTGGATGCATCTAAATAACTCGTAACTTGAGTTAATTGTTCTCTAGCACCAAATAGACAATCTTCCCTTGGTGCTGATCCACTTCTAAGAAATTCCAAACACTTGATGCCAAAACGACTAAAGAAACTATCCTGAGGGTCTACCGCTATTGGTAAACATTCTGGATGCTAAAATACCAAGGCAAAAAACGAATTATATTTATTTTCTGAATAAGATGATATGTTTAAAATGAAATATTATAATTTACCAATAATTCAAAAGGTTGAAATCCAAGACCCGAATTTAAACAACATTGAGGTACAGATCCATTGAAGCCTCTACTTTGCCCAGTTGCTTTAAAGGGACACAAGATATGTTAGATTTTGATAAAAATATGATTATTCTGTTCGATCGAATATATATACCTGTTAAATCATGATCTATGAATTGACCCCATTGCATTAACATATGCGTAATAGATGCCAATTGTATATCTTCATCTTCGTGTAACACGTCAGAAATTACACGTGCACTTGGTAATGGATTACCGTCTCTTGATCTTCTGATACTTTGTATATCGTCATTATAATTCGGTGGTAAGAATCTAATCGATTAGAGGAACATATTAAATATATATTCAAACTTTCAAGAATGTGAATATTCGTAACAGAAAACGACGAAAGTTCTAAACCTTTGCATAGTTGACATTGCTGATCCCCACCAAGGATTCTTAAGATTATTACAACTTCCATCCGAAGTTCTATATCTTAAACTAGCTGCTGGACATCGAGGAGTTCCTCTTCTCGGACATTGGCGTTGCAATCTTGTTGTTTGACCTTTACGAGAAAGAGGAAGTTCTCTCGACAAATCGGGAAACCTTTAAATAACGATTAATTAAATATTCTTTACTATTAGTCATAAAGATGATGAGAGACAAAAAAGGAATATACTTTTTGACAAACATAGTTGCGCCTTCGAGAACTGCATAACCAAATTTAGCAAGCGTTCTAGCTTCTTCGGTTTGATCATTGAATGTTGCCACGTATTTTGCTGGATTGTCAGCTTTCAGATAGAGTCCTATAAATTTGAAAAAACCAAACTTTTTATCATTTTTGGTATTATGACAGGTTTTTTTGTTCATACAAATGAATAGTTAATTAATTTTACCCATAGAATATAATTTCGGTTCTTTAACGTTGTAAAGATCATGCATCGCTTGTAATCCAAAATCAACAGCTTCAATAATATCTTCCTCACGAGGTCCCCAGTTTCCTTGATTATCACGACTCTCGAGTTCGTAAGTTGTAATATTATTTGTAGAATGATTACTATAGTTTTTCGAATCATATTTTCCGACAATTTCGAAAGTTTCGGTTTCGTATTTACTCGTTTCCTCGTTGTTATTAAAGTTTCTTTTGAAATTCGTTTGATTTTCTCTAAAGTTTTTCTGCTCTGCTATAGTAGTTTGCGTGGTAGAATAGTTAAATTCTACATTCGTAAATATTTCTTTTGTATAATTTATTGCAGAGTAAATAATAGGAGTGCTTTCTTCCGGTTGAGATCGTACGGTCCAGAAGAAAGTAACGAAAACGACTCTGAAAATGTAATAAAAAAAGAGATCAAAGTATTTCTTCAATTTTGATTAGCAAAAGAAAATAGAACAAATATTCATTTTGAAATAGATAGGATAGAAATAATGTTACAAATATGATGAACTGATCATTCGTTAGGAATGAGAAACGTAACGGGATCGTCAATTGTAAGATGCCATAGGCGATATAAAAAAGAAATCATATTAACTTTCGTATTCGTGTCAAGGAAGAATTTATTAATAATGAAAATAATGAGGAGCCATTCGATCTATTAATCGTTTTAATTCGATCTTTAAAAAGACCAAATTAAAGTAAGAAAATACATATATATTAACAAGACTATTTTTTTTGTTTACTTACATATATTTACGATATTGATAATGACTAATAACAATTGTAATAATATTGAAATTAATGATAACAAAAAAACAAAAGAAAAACGAATGAAATTATGTAATACTTCGTTCGCGTAAACTCACACAATTCTGAGATGCATGTCGAAACGTCGAGGAACTACTCGGTAGCAAATTCAATTCCGTTGGTACATCCTTTCTGGAGATGACAGCGACTTCCTCTTCGTAAAGGTAAAAGGGTCTCTTAAGTTCGACGATAAGATTTTTTCGAGTGGAAAGTGAAGTAAAAAAAAAGAGGGATAGAAAAAAAGAAAAAAAGAAAAGACAAAATTCGCGCGAAAGAAAGAATTCGTCTGTGTTGTCTTTCGTTGTCGATGTCGACCTTCACGAGGACGGTTTGAACATATACTAACAGTATTCGAAGCTGGTCGACCGGTCTTATTCCCGAAGAAATCCGCAGTGCCCTACGCCTCCGGCTAACTTTTGCGCTTTTTGTTACGCCCCGTTCGTTCCATCATTCTTTATTTTTTGTGTTTTTTCCTTATTTCTCTCTCACTCTTTTTTTGCCTGCAAAGATTTTTACTGTTAGCCAATAAAGTAACACGCGATCCCATCGATTGATGCCGATCCATCCATCTTTTCGTTCATCCTAATGAAAAGGACGAAGCAATGTTTCCGCTCGCGTGGGCTCAAGTTTGAAGTTTTTTATGACGACATATGAGTGAAAGAGAGAAAAAGAGAAAGAGAGAAAGAGAGAGAACGAGGAAGATTAAATGAGGTAAAGATAAGTATTAAATGATGGAGTTTGTATAGTACTTCAAATTCTTTTTTTTTTTATTAACTAGTTTTTTGAATAACCTATTACGAGTGAGAGATAATATCTGAACGTGAAAGAGAAAAAGGTGGTTCCCGAGGATATACGAATGATTGTGATTAACGGAAAGACATTTTTACGATGACGTTACTTTCTAGACAACTTCAAATTATTCGATACATTGACCTAAATATTTCTTTCTCCTACTTATTATAGACTATATTTCTATGGAGAAAATAACTATCTTTTTATACTTACGTAAAAGGAAGGGAATGTGGAACAAAAAAGAATGTAGAAAGAAAAAAGATTTGATAAAATTTATTATATTTACCTGTATATCAACGTCTTGCTGCTTTTTCCCGAGCTTGCAAGCTCGCGATTGCTTTTCCCGAACCGTAAAGGACCTTTGCACGTACTTGAACTCTTCTCGTTGCCGCGTAATTTGAAGCAGACGTCGTAGATGGTGGACTTCCGCTTGTGCCACCGGAAGTCCCACCTAACTGCAATGTACCACTGCCATAATTCGTTCCTCTGCAGCTCGTGCAACCTTCCGACATAGTTTCTATCTCTTGTGTCACCTTCCAAAATTATTCTTCCGTTTATTTTCTCGTTAATCGCGACTGCGAAATATAAAATTACATTAATTATAGAATTTAATTATTGTAATATAGAATTATGTAATATATATTTTTATATTGTCATTGAAAACTTTGGATAGTTTTTGAAATTGGATCCTATCTACCATTAGCTAGGAAATAAATCGATATTGTTAGCAGTTAGAAATGTCTGCGCCCGAAATGCTGCAACCCATTCTACGTGATAGGTAACATGATGAATGTGTATAATGTCGGGGGCAGAAAATTTTGAACGATCTTTGCTTATCGTCATTTCATCGACGTACAATTAACCTTGACGAGTTAATCGATAGCTACTATCACACCAGCGTAATTAATTAAGAATAATTACTTTCTATCGCATGGTACGACCTTTCTATTCCTCTCGTTTTCTCTATTTGTCTAACAGAAAATACTCTAATTGCTTTTCTATTTGATCTTACGCGAACTCTGATGCATATATCAAACCTACTTATACCGTGTATTCCGAGTTAATTTAATTAATTCTTTTATCTCAAATCAACTGTAATAATTTTGCTTGATTTTAAACAGAAAAAGGAAATATTGATATTTCGATAGATTTCATTGAATCCAACTAATTTTCTTGCTATTTTTTTATTATTTTATAGTTGAAGAAACGTAAGGCTTTTGGTGATTAACGTAAGAAGCAAAGTTTCGATTCGTATGCCCGTTCACCATAAATCCGGGAAAATTTAGGTTAATTATCTTAACGACGACATAAGGTAAGCTTTCCCACCAACGACTTTACAGGGGGGAAAAAGTAGACTTCAAGATATTTCCTTAGATCGAATGACGACTATAAATTTCACAAGTAGGTATTTAGATGAAGGAAAAAAATCGTTTACCGGGAAACCCCGGAGGTAAGAAGCTTTGGTTTCATTATTTTCCTTTTATTTTCATTCATTTAATGATGACTTTTCAATCTCATTTCGTTGCATCGTGAAAGGCGCATTCGACATTTATGCTGACACAATAGAAAAGTAGATGAAGATCTAGTATTATATTATTCCTCGAGTCTCTTGTACCACTAATTGACTCTAATTATTGCGCGATATAATAAGTCAAATTATAGAGTTATGAAGATAATTTTCATTTGCCATCGTTTCGTCTTATGGTTCCTCTTTTAAACGGTAAATCATACAAATTTCACTTTGCTCATAGTTGGAAATTGTTATTAAAAAACTATTCTAGTATAGCAATACGATAAGAACGGTGTGATTTATCGGTACTAATAATCAGCTATTAATTCCAGATACGTCGAACCAGGTTGTACAAACCTAATCGACTCTTTATCCGCAATTGTATACCTCGTAAATTAATTTTCATAGAATATAGCATAGAAATTAGGAAGTTTTATATTTCACGAAACCACGATGAATGGTATACTTGATCTCGAATATCTTTCGAAACAAGGTTAAATAAATTTCAACCTAGATATAATACTAATCCAGAACGAGTCGAATGAATTGAATTAAACGATTTTCTTGACTCTTTAATACGCACTTCATAAAATAACATTTACTCAAAGATCATTTATCAAAATTGTTTGTGTAGAAAATAATAATGAATAAATTAATAATAAATTTATGAAGTATTCAAAAAATAAAATAGCTTCACTTCCTTACCGTTATTCCGTTTTATTCGTTGGTTGCTTTCAGTATCCAAACAAATCGTATTAATGTTGGGAATTCTAAAATATTATTATTTTCAAAAATGATATTCAAACTTCCCTCGTCAATTTGAAAAGGCAAAGTATTTTGATTATATCACGTGGTTGGCGTAAAAAGGGTTGAAATTGGATTCTCGTTTTCTAACAGAGTATTACTTTCTTATGACTATTCGCGTATTCTATGGCGATCGAAGCATAAGTGCGAAGAAACGGCGGGAGTTTACAAATGGCGGACAAGACAAAGTGATCCGCGTCCGCGGTGCGCACTGAACGAACTGATCCTCGGCCTTCCAAATACTCGCTTGGTAAGGCTTCACCGAGCCAGCTCGTTTCTCTTTTCTTTTCTTCCTCTTTTTCTTTCCTTCATCGTCATCGTCATCGTTGTCTTCGTCGTCGTCCTCGTCGTTGTCGTTCTTGTTGTTGACAACAACAGCCATCGACTTTGCGACAAGAGGGAGGCAATATTATTTCAATTATATTCAAAACGTTTCCAATGAATAATCCCAATGCAATCATCATTGGATAATACAATTTTTTTTAACTTCATTATTTATTATTTAAATAATTTATTTAAATTATTTACATAACTAATAGTTTCTACTTTTCGAAAACCCAAAAGAATGAAAATTATTTTAAGAGTTTTCGTTTAAAAAAAGAAGAATTAATTGTATAATTAAAAACTATTGGGAAAAAACAATTATGTATTTAAATTTAATAAAATTGTATTTTAATAAATATATATTAAAGATTTAATAAATTTTCATGAATTATAAACGTGTTACAATAGAAAAATAATGAAAGATAGGGGAGTCTGTTCTACTACTAGGTTTAAACTTCTGACTCATGTTTGAGTCTTTTGGTCTATCATCTATGGTAGGTGACAAAGAAAGAGAAAAGGAGAAAGAGTTAAAGAAAGACAAAGAGAAATAGAAAAAGAGAGAGAGAGGGAACTTCGAAAGCTAACCTTCGATTGGTAAAAATTCGACCGGCGAGTGGCCGGACCTTGCGCCCTGCATAATTCTTTTGCAATGCGCCTGCGCGAACAACAAAGAAAGAACAAAATAAGAAAAAGAGGAGAGAAAGATCCGTGTAAAATGGAGTCTATATACTCAGTGACGGTTATGGGCGATCGCAAACTCGTTGTATATATATAAATGTATATATATATAGTATGTATGTATGGTCATATGTATATACGTTTTTCTTCTTCGTCGAGCGTTAACGACACGACTCGCGACCTGAATCCTCTTCCTCTTTCAATACTCGCTCGACTTCTGGTATATTTCCCGAGGCGATTAATCCGCATCAAATCGTCCGAATCGAATGCTTCTCACAAAACTGCGTGACGATCATTTATAACTGAAATAACTAGCTTCTTTCATATGTTAATAATTATCGAATAAATACGTTTCATATAAATAAATGCTTCTTTCAAATCTAATCGTTTAATATAGTATCTGGTATATAATATATATATTTGATCGTTTAAATATTCATTTTCTTATTAAGAAAATGAGTAAAGGGTTAATTATTCAATGAAGATTTATTAGATTTAAAGTGTACGTCTAATATTTAGGTTGAACTAATCAGAATGTATTTATTTAATGTATGTATTTTAATAGTTTAAAAAAAATATATTGTGTGGAAATAGTACATTTGATGGTTTAAATATTAATTTTCATATTAAGAAAATGAGTAATGATTCATATTCTCAATGAAGACATATTATTTTTTTTTAAAGTGGGCATCTACAATTTAGGTCGAATAGATCAGAATAATTAATTTAGTATTTTAATGTTCTACTAGAAAAAATATTTATGTATATAATTTAAAAAGGAATTGTTGACACATGTAAGATTGATAAATTGATCGATATTCTTTTCAAATTTGTCTGGGAGAACATGTGATAAGATGATCTCATCAATTTTTCTTTTCTAGGACGCAACGATCGATGGATATTTGCAAACGTGTTCCTTCCGATCTTTCACAAGCCATTAATTCAGAAAATATCAGTGATCGCGGTTTTAGATCCATGCTGAGGTCTAGATAAATGACTCGAATGACGATATCAACATGTTGTAACACGCATCGTGTAATCCATATTACGAAGAGGCGTTTTCATATATTCAAATTTAAAAGTATTAAGAAATAAGAAGACTGAATAATTAAAATTCACATTAAAAGTCTATAATTTCCTAAATCGAATGAATTTTTCATTTCGTATCTTTAAAAATATTGAAAAACGAGTTGAACGTAGATTTGAAATTGAATTTTACGAGCGAAATTCAAACAATAGGCTTTGGGATAAGTCTTTCTATGCTATGGTAACTACGAATCGTATATAGACGCCATTGTTCTCGTGTGAAGGGTCCGTAAGTAATTGTTTTACATGATATGGCACAAAGGACAGTCATGTCGTGTGGTAAATATAAATGTATCTGTATATTTAGGTGCGTGTGCGTATAATATGTATACGTATAGAAAAGACCCACTTCTTTTCTCCCGAGCGTATCCAATTAAATGCCAAAGTGGACTGACTTCATGGTGACCGCATAGTGTTGCGCTATCAGTATCGACAGTGGGTCAGTCAACAACGGGGTCAGCCGAGGGCGAATCCGGTCGACCAATCGTATTCGCTCCAACGACCGGGCCGTCGTGACAATGAGTATTAACTGTATATGCACGTGTAAAAACCGAATTGATGTTGGTCTTCCGCAATGGCGTAACATTGTCACTTAATACATGACAAAAAACATAGGAATATGTCAAAAAAAAAAACAAAAGCAATAGAATCTAATTATACTGATTATATTGAGACGAACTGTAATTATTTTCTTTCGTTCATATTCGCATACCTAAAATAAAGGTTTTTAAATTTCTGTCGATGTTACAAACATACATACGCACAGTATAATGTCTAAATAATTGATAATTATATATTTGAAAAATCATAAGAAACAGTTCTTCTCAAAATTCAAATCTTTATCTAAAAAGATTCTTTTGATTTTATTTAAAAAAAAATCATCGAGAGATATTATGACCTTACGTGTTTATACCTTACGATATCATTACTTTAATAATACTTTTTAAAATTGCTTCGTGCCAGAAACAAAATGTCGTTGCAATCAATGCTTGAAAAGTCAATAATACGAATTGAAAATGATTTTTTGTAATAATTATACATTACGAAGATTATAAGGACGGAGTTTATATATATATATATTTTTTTTTTTTAATTAAGAAGAAGAAGAAAAAGAAGAATAAAAGAAGTGTAAGAATTCGAAGAAATTCTTTACCGTTACGTCCAAGACGATTGCTTCTTTTCTCGGCAAATCCAAGATAAGAAAAAGAGCGCATAATTACGCTATGAGCCGGGAATAAATAAGGAGTAGGTGGTACGAGAGACGAGATGAGACGAGAAACAAGGTTTTAAGTGGGTCAGCAGGACTCTCGGTCGTGGGAAGTCCGGGTTCGTTTCTCGTTTAACCAGCAGGGCGGGCAAGTTCTGCTTATGTCAGGGAAAATTACTGGGTGGTGTGAGAGAGAGAAAGAGAGAGGGAGAAAGAAAAAGAAATAAGACTATAAAAGAAAAATAAAAGAGAAAGAAAAGTACCGACGTGACCGCGTAAAAGACGATATGACTCAAATACAATGGTACATTTTATTCTTTTTTTTATTTTTTCCATTTTTTCGTGCTCTTTTCCTTATTACACAAAACTGCCGTCGTCGAGACTGAAATGCGAATGAAGGGGGAGGTGGGGAGGGGGAGAGAAGTAAGAGAAAAAAATCAAAAAAGAGATAAAAAAGGGGGTGAAAGAAAATTTAGTTACAACCAAAAAGTACATTTCCTATACAAACATCGAATTTGTTATTTACTTAAATATTTCATTATAATATTATTGGTTTACGCATTCTTTCAAACTTTTTTTAAATCTTATCATTTTTATAGGTTTTTTTTTATTTTTGGTGCGAGGGACGAGGGCGATCTTCTTACTTTTCATCTACCAGTTTATGCGTGTACTTTTAATCTTACGCATATTTTTTTTAGGCGCTATCATGATAAATATACGCTTTCAGATAAAATAATCTCGCTAGTTTGCATCTCCTATCGTCATAGTCGTTCAGTAATCTAATTTATTTACAAAGTCTAATATCCTTAGTTACTTGTTTCTATTTCCTTATAATTCTATTTCCTTATAATAAAGGAAAACCTTTGTTCTTATAGCTTATTTGGACATAACATACTTTTTGGTTTTCCTCTCTTTCCTTCCATCTTGTCGCTTATATAGTTTTTTATCTTTTCATTATCTCTTCCTCTCGGTGTATAATTAACATCTATCTATTAATACTTATTTTTACATTAAACATCAATAAACATTCAGAGCTAATGAAGTTTTGCATCATCCTGTTTTAATTATTTTCACTGTTTCATCTTTGTGGAACATTCTTAAGCTATGCGATAGTAACAATCTCAGATTTTTTGTTCTTTTTTTTCAATAAAAAAATATGTGCATCATACATTCTTGTTAAACATAAGTGGCCCCTGTGTGCACAATATATACTGCACAATGAATAAAAAATATTTATCATCCAAAATGGTATTTTCTAAGTAAATATGATATGCAATAAGCAAAGGACGGATTTTATTAATATTTAATATTTATTTTTAAAATATAATTGCGCGCGTGTGTGTGTACGATCATTAGAATTTTAAAATAAAAGTAACGCTATAATGTAAAATGATATAGGAAGTAATATGATATATATGAAGGTGTGCAAAAGTTATTTTTCGATTTCTCAAATATTGTGCAGTTATATTGTGTTATCAGAGTATTACTGTATATGGTTTATAGACCAGAAGTGGGAGAACTTATATGTATCATAAACAAAAATTAATTTATATATATATTAATCTTTTTACGAAAATATAATTGAAAAGATTCAATTTAAAGTTTTGCATAGATAATTAAAAGAAATTGCACTGTATTATACACTTGAGATACAATCTAAAGTGATAATTGCTTATAATTAGATAAATAAGAATTCCCATTTCTGATATAAATACAATGTCTTGATATATATTAAAATTTTATTATTTATTGAATTTCACATCCGTATTTGAAATATTTTTTGAAAAATGTACCGAAACTTCATCATTAGGATAAATTTCTTGTTTAATTTCGTAAAGATTATTAACAGCATTAGAATAAGAACTTCGTATATAATTTACTTAAAAATCAGATATACTTAAAACACACAAATTAAGTTTCATACTTATGTTTATTGGCCTATACTTTATCCTTCTTACCGTAGAATAGCATTCGAAATAAAAATAATAAAATTTGTTTCTATTCTATAGCACAGTCTATAAGCCTCTTTGTCACAAACGCACTATCAATTGCAAACAACTTTCATTCCATTTTTATCATCCTCTCTAAAAGCAAATCATCTTGTTAAGTGAGCACCGATATTGATTTTACTTTCTCGTAGAGATATTTCTATCGTTCCCAGCAACCAACTCAGTACAATAATATTTTTATTTGTTTCAGATAATATTAAGAAATTTTAGGAACTTTACGTATATTATCAGTTTGAAAAATTTTTTCATAAATAACAAAAACAAATTATAAAGTATATTTAAAAAAAAAATGAATACTCTAAATATAAGCTAATTATATTTAGTTGTTATATTTGATCAATAAATAGCTATTTAAAATTTAGTTTGGCATTTTATCATTTCTTTTTTGTTATGTTATATTTAATTAATTTTTAGTTGCAATTTATTAAAATTACGTAAATTTATTAGTTGAACATGAAAGCTATTAGGTTTAGGAACGATGAGATCTCCGAAATATTTGACACATTTCTAATGACGCGCATATCGGACAAAACATTGAGATCGGTACCTAAAATATATTAGTTTATAATATATTTTGAGTATTAACTTTGTTTATAAACTAACTAACATTCGAGGAATATTACAGATCGCATTAGATCGCGGTCTTATAACTTGGAATGTACAAGTCTAGATAAAGAAAATTATTCGAGTTCACTGTCATCTAGTGCAATTACTTACAACAATAAACCTTTCATATTACGGATATTATAGAATATGATCTACGATGCCCTTCCACGTCAAATATCACTTAATAATCTAACTAAAGCTAGTTGATTTTATATGAAAAGAGAAAATCAAGTTTTATCCTGATTATTTTTTACTATGTATAATAAATTATTTTTAATACTAATAGTAAAAGCAATCCTTAAAAACATCAAGCCCTATAAAATGAAACTTTTGATTTATAGGTCATATGATGATTTTCATTCGATCCACAATATGTGGCTTTACATTCTCATTTTAATATTAATAGTTATCACTGTGTCATATTTTCTTAACTAAAGATTACACATGTGAATTTTAATTATTTTAATCAGATGTTTGTTATAAATAGGCTGTATGCTTGCTACTGTGTTCGAGAGCAGCAAGAACATCTTGCTTTTGTCTGACATACAAACGTCCCTTCTTCCACGGATTTTGTAGTTGAAGGGGTTTAAAATCATCTCTTAAACAACGTTCCCTCGCACCAATTACAGCAACTAGGCAAAAATTTGGTAATTCATCGACTGTGTAGATAGGCCCATCTTGACCCTTTAAGACTACTGCCATATTTAGTTGCTTCACAACAAGATCCACAACTTCTCTTGCTGTGGTTCGTGGATTTACATGTAATTTTAAACTGGTACCAGAAGCCAAACCAGTTTCATAGGCTGCATAAACCTGTAACGATGAAAATATTTTCTTTTTTCAAATAAATTATAAGTAAAGAATCAAATTATATTATAGTAGTTATATAGATATACATTTTTCTTGCAGCATTACTTTCAACATTATATACGTTTTTATAATGTAAGTTACTCAATGTTTACTTCATTTACATTGACTAAACATAAACTTTGTTATAAAAGCAATATGCACAGTCTTGGCAAAATCCTTCTTATATACAACAATATTTGTTATTACTTTATAATATCGATTTTACAATACAAATTCCTAAAAAGGATTTTATTCTTTAAATATATATATTTGCGGCATTACAATAAAGCGCTAGATTATTCGTATAAAAATGCAATTTCGTAGTTTATATTCTGCTATAAGAATGTATTAATACATATGTCGAAAAAAACAGAAAGCAATTACATAAGCGCTTAAATTACATTTTCAGATAAAAAAATAGCTGTAACGTATAATGTGAGCTATACGATGCTGTTGAATTCCACATCTGCCTTGAGATGATAAAGCAACAAACAGTAGATGTCTCATGCTATACTTATTAATACATTAATTAATTTTTTAGAAGCAAGACTGCACAAAGTAATTAAATTTTGCGATGTAGCGGCTTACTTATGTATCTGCTACATTGGTTTGCACTAGAAGACCAAGTGAGCTGTTTTTAACTATAATCGGGTTAGACTTGCGTTCCCTATAAGGAAAAACAATATTTAAATGCACTGTTGCATGTCTAAAAGAGAAGCTTCCAACTGAAGTTCAATTAAGCATAGTATCCTATAATACGAAGCTTTTTTTTAAATCTAAATTTAAAGAATTATTATATTTATTTTCCATGTGTGCAACACATAAAATCGCTTACTTTACTATAGAAATTAACGGTAATTAATTTTATACTACCTTTGGTAAAAAAAAACAATGTGTTTTTATTTGTAACTATGGATATACTAGATATAACTATAAGCTATTTACCTATAAGCTCTCTTACTTAGTACCCATATAAAAATTAAATATTATAATTTATTACCTGAAGAATACCAGGTAGCGGTGCTGGCATCATTGTTGCTTCATCCTTTTCTTCTTCCGATTGATTATCTCCTACTGAAACAGCCATGGTTGTTATACTAGCGGTGGATTTAGTCGTTTTGACTTTTATATGTCCTGGTTTTAAGCATACACTTGAATTCGGCGTTGAATATTCATCGCTGCTTAGGGAATGAAGACTGTCGGAATTCGTGTTACTAACACTGAGAAGACTCGTGTTGGTGTTGGTCATAGCTGTTGATACGCTTAAAAGCGATCCACCATAGAGAATCGGTTTTATATTAAGTAATGGACTGGTACTTGCCGACGCAGAAGTGATGGTGGCCGAACGATTTCTAGGGCTATGTTTGTATTTGGTAAGTAATAAAGTGTCCTCAGATTTCGAAGGTGGAAGTCGTACATTTGTAGGTACGGATGATATTTGAGGTTCTGACTTAGTTGAAACGTGACTACACTTGCACACGTATTGACCACTAGGTAATTGTTGTTCACTTTTGCTGAATTCCGTTGTAAGTAAATTGGAAGAAGAATTCGTAACATTTGGACCTGGCCAACTTCCACGTCCTGGACTCGATTTCACGAGTTTAGGATCTCGAGGTGGCAACTGAAGAAGACTTCTTTTTAAACTATTGCTGTTGCTTTTATTTCTGTCTAAACCTAATAGATGCTTCATGGATATACCAACAGTCTGTGGTGTACCCTAAACATAAATCAAATAGAATATTACAATTCCTCTATCTTCTACAAATTTACATTGAATATTTATTATAATGTAATAATTATAAGACTTACGCTTTGTTGTCCGGATCCACGGTCTCTTGCAAAAGTGATGACGTCGATAAGCCATCTAGCACCCTTCCATACTGTGTTTACTTGAGATTGTATATCTTGTAATCTCGCAAGTTTATCTTTTGCTACACTTAGTTCTAAAGAGCTGAAAGCTTCCCTATGATTATGTTGAGCTTGTGCGGTGTCTAATTCCAATATACAGCTTAATCTTGAATATCGATTAATTACATCCTTTTGGTATGTATTTAAGTGAACCATTTCGAATACTTGAATAGGTAAAGATAGTAAGTCTCCTCTTTGTAAAAGAATTTCTCTAGTTCCAGGTACGCAACAAGCTATTTCTGCAGGAGGTACGGCAATTAGGAATGATACATCGTGCGTGAGATCGATTACTTCAGCATCGTAAAGACGATATAATAAAGAATCCTCTGGACTTATTTCCATATAATTAAAGAGACGACGTGCCGTTGCGGAAACCAAATCAACGAATAATTTTTGCTGTTCTGTACCCTGACATTCATTCGTTACATTTTCTTTTTCCTCTGAATCTTTAACAGAATTATCGGACGCATAAATACGAGTTATCCTTTTCAAATAATCCCATTCTTCCCTAATAAACATACATTATATTCATTAAAATCTCTCATACATTTGCAGGATATATTATAAAACAAAGTTGTGATTGCTTACGCAGATACATGAGAGTTGTCACGTATTTTACAATGTGGTAAGACGTTAGGTGATTTAGCCGGTACAACCACTTGTATAAGATCCACGCTACTTTGCATTTTCAAATAACCAAGATATAAACCCTTTGATAATTTGATACTACTGACTTGGTGATATGTCATTTGTTCTTGTATACTGGCCATCAAAATATCCGCCACGTTGCTGTCTTCATGAGTTATTATTTTTTTAGTTACTTTACTCAAAGGAAGCCACCTACTATTTAAGACTGACACGAGTTTTGGTGATTTTACATAATTAACTGTCGAAAATACAAGGGTTCCTTGTATGTCTCTGATCGGTTTATGATATAACTGTCCAAGATTTTGCGTACACAATGCGGCCTGAAGATAAATTAAATCGAATATATTGGTAAAATTTTTTAATAAACACAAAAAAAGAAATGAAAATGAAAACTAATATAAACCAACCTGCATTTGTGCAGCAGCTTGGAGCAATTTTATCCTAAAGTGATTGGTTGAACTGCTGTGACTTTTTTCCATATCTTGGCGTAGAGTCTTGACGTCGTCCCACGTGCATGCGACTTTCATGAGCCAGTGGAAATCGTTATAGATAGAACTAGGATAGGTTTCATCGACCTCGATTACAGGTAAAAAGTCTTCATTGGTTACGAGCACCTTATCCTCGTGATAAAGCAAACAAGCAAAGAACACGCCACGCCGCAAATTTTTTTGAAATTTGCTAGTCGCGGTGAAGAGTTGTTTTATCGTTGTTTTCTTCTTATGATTGCGTCTTTGAACTGCTGGTGTCTCGTGTGTGTATTCCGGACGTCTGATATCGGTAAAGAGGGTGTTCAATTGTTCTAAACGCCCTGCAAATCTTGGTACCCTGCCATCAATGTCTCTCCAACCTTTATAAACATAATGAATAAATTCACATTTACGAATTTTTCGTTTAACTTATTAGTTACAAATATTATGTTTCTTTTGCGAATAAATTAATGCAACGAAACTTACTACTAGGAGTGACATAAGCGGGAGTTGAATTTCTAAATCTGCTATAGCCTTTTAAATTTCCAGCTGCCGCGCGGAAATAATATTTTTGTCCTTGTATAAGCTCGTCGATACGACATTCCCTTTGCTTCATATCCAAAACCTCTCTATCCCCGCATATTGTAGAAAAATCCTCTTTGAGACTCCATTGAACCTTGAATTTCGTACAAATTGGAGAATCATGTGAATCTGGTTCTTGAAATCTAACTGTCACGGAGGTCGTTCCGGTAACATCGATTGCGACCATGAAAGGCATGTCCGGTGGTCCTGTTATGATGAATAAATCAAATATTTTTGCATCATTCTAATATATTTTTTTTAATTTAAAGTAACGAATAAAAAGTAATTACAATTTTCTTTTGAATTTATTGAAGATTCTTAAAGCTATGTTTAAATATAAAATTTAATTAAAAAAAATAGAATAACTAAAAAAAACCTACTTGTGTTCTAAAAATTTATTGAAGATGTTTCAAGCTATTTGTATAAATATAAAATTTAATAAAAAAGAAATAGAATAACTAAAAAAATAACGTACTTGCTTGATCAAAACCTAGTAACATCTTTCTTAGTGCTCGTGCTCTCCTCTCCCAGAGGGCCAGTTGCTTGTCCTCAGTGCTACCTCCGCATCCTGTAAGATTATTATGCTGCGTCGAGAAACTGGCTCTGTGGCTGCTTGGTGGTTCCAAAAGAGTACTCCCACCGCTGCCGGAAGTGCTGCCACCGAGTTCTTGGACTCTGTGTTCTGCTTCCAACAATAACGACGCCAAATGACTGCCCAAGGACTCCGGTGACTTAACTGCAAATAAAGATACTGTATTGTTAAAAATGAGAAACAAGAAATACTCTTTCCTTTTCTGATCCGATACGTTACATTTTATTATGGTATAATTTTTTATAAGAGATATTAATATTCTTTCAAGTTAAAAAAGGAAAAATAATGAACACAATTGATTATATATTGAATAAATATTTTTAACTGATAATTTTTTTTAATAGTAATAAAGCAGAAAGATGAATTATGTTCTCTTTAAAAGGGAAACATTAAGGTTCAATGTCAGAGATTTTGATGCCAGCATGAATCATGAACGGATATTATACGAACTACGGATTCCTCGAAGATGAGGGACGGTGAATTTAACGCGTCGTTCTGTTATCGCGAATATATCTACAGTCTGATACACGTGAGAGCAATACGGAAATAATGAGCAGGTATATGGTATGCGACTTAGGTGGGGATCGTAATATTCAAGGACGTTCACTAATGACAATAGAATAACAAGGTCCATTTACCGCTTCTCCGTTTACTATGGTCACGCTGTCGTATTTGTTCACGACCAGAAATGAAAGTATAATTTTAAATATTAAAATATGGACAATAAACTAATAATAAATGATTACGTTTGAAAGTATTTTTTTAATAATCATATTTAACGACGAATACAAGACTCTATAAGTGTATATTATAAAATTTGATATTATATACTATACTCGTTAGATCGAAATTTTTCTCAAATAATACCAATGCTCTACAAAAGTTCTAATTATCGTACCAATTAATAAAACACTCAATTATCGGATGCTCTTTTTCTTGAAATCAAACAAAATCAGGAAAAAAAGATATCGTTTCTAATATAGTTATATAATTTCTTTTTTTCTACTATTTTCACTATCGTTCTTATTATATTAAATTATATCTAGAATTTCGAAAAAAGTAGAAAATAATGATCATTTACAATTAGTAAAAGAATAAACGCGGGTTTTTATTTATGGAGAATTTATAAATATATAATATATTAATTTGCAAATCGATAATGCAATGCATTCTTCAATTATGCTGTTAGATCAACATTTTTTTTAATTACTTATTATTTGTTACTAATGCGATACTTCATCATGGTAACAATGGAATTAGCCGTATAAGAGCACCCAGAGAACAGGAACGTTATTATAGCTGCTTTTACAATATTAGTACAAGATGGGACATTAAATGGACAATTAAACGCCTTTGATTTAAAATATTAGTTATTATCACTATTACTTCTCTTACTACTATTATTGTTATTACTATTACCATTACTATTACTATTACAATGCATTCTATTATAAGAAGCAAAGAGAATTTCCTAATTTCGACATGAACAACATGGTTACACACGAAATACTTGTTATTTCGGTACGAAATCATTATGGGTAATTAATAGAGTTTCTCTGTTTGACTTGACAGTACACAAAATGTACTTCATAATTCGTAAATCGAATTTTAGTTCGTGTCCCTACATTGTAGTGTACATTTGTTTAGTTTTTATAACATTTTAAATTACAATTGTAACTTTTTTCGTAATTCCAAATGTAAAATTAATACTTATATTTTTATTTTTTTGTATCTTTTTTTTTAAAATAATTTTTTCTAAGAAAAATCTTAAATTATAACGATATGTAAATATAGTAATTAGTTGAGTTTAATTAAACAATGATGTTTCGTGTGTAAGGATGAACACGTTTTAAATGTAAATTTTACTGGGGATTATCATAGCTGCAATCTATACGTCACTATAATATACGCACGTACATCAGATATATAAACATATATATGTGTGTATTACGTACTGGGTGAGCAATATAAATCCACGAACTATAACGCGCTCGATCTCGACGAACGGGAGATTCCATCATAACACGCCAACTAATAAACGTTATAAAAGAGCACGATTCCATCTCATTGATCTAACCAAAATGGTATAGCAATAAAAATACAAAAAAAAAATAAAAAGACTTACACCGTGGTACTTTTTAGTCCCTACGACGATAAATCGTGATGGTAATAATTTCATACTTTTACGAGTACGATGGGTGAAATTAAGAACGAAAAGAGAAATAACAGTTCGTTTATAGATCATTTCTGTTCACATAAAATGATAGGAAGAGAGGTAATATTTTTACTTATTTCGATTTCGTAACTGTAAAAATGATCATAAAAATTGTTCACGATTTTTTTTAAAAAAGAACAATACTTGAACGTAACAGTATTAAAAAAAAAATTAAAAGTAAATCGTAATATAATTGGTTTAGTTTCATAATAATTAGTTACGTATGAGTCATGTTTTAGATATACGTAATAGAAACACGTTGTCGTATAGTATCAACGTTTTAGCATATCAACGGGATTTCTAATTACAAGAACGACGAGACTACGGTGCAAAGGATCGGCTTCATTTAGGATCAATGAAGTGACGAAACTGATTATTGTCAATTTTACGGTGTTATCGTGCCAGAGAATCGAATCGATAGAAAATTGTACTATATCGTAGCACTTCTCGTGTTAACGATACGTTTCCCCACTGTTGCACTTTGTTACCTGGAAATACGAAGGGGAAGTGTGCTGAATATTTTATTTTTAGATTTTTATTATCAAATTGTGTAGTTAATTGCAGTTACTATTTGATGTGAACATTTTAAGATTAAAATTGTGCACATAATTAAGAAAGTGGTCTAAGTCATGTATCTCTTGTTTCGAGATATTTAAAGATTTATATTTGAACACTGTATGAATTCTATGTAATATTGAAAAAACAAACATTATCTAACGACTCATTTTTTACAATATCGTGAAAATTACATTGAATTTATTTAGTTTAAAATAATGTGGTGCGTAATAACTAATAAACTCACTTTTTTTTATTTTGACTTAGACCACTTTCATAATTACGGGCACAATTAAGAACTTAAAATAAACAGTTTTAAATAAAAATGTAAATGTAAATATTTATGTTACAGTTCTTTTGAGATTATGTTATACGGAATATGAGATTAATGATGAAAATAATAAAAAAAAGTTCTAAAGTATAGAAGAAAATAAAATAAGATACGAAAATCTGGAATAGCTTCGAATAAATGAAGATCACGTTGCTAATTTATTTTACAGTACGTACACCTTATCCTTAGACGACTATTCATCAGAAGAGACTATTTTTCTTGCCTGAAATCGTACATCTCCTTGTCTCGTTAACTTCCTTACGCAATTTCATGGTAAAAGTTTCCTGTCTCGCGTTTAATGATACGTAGTTATACAATTTTGTATCAATTTTCTCAGATATATCGTTTATTCGTATTTACGGTATAGTTATATTATTTCTTTCTTTTTTCAACGATAATAATATAAGACAAAGATTGTTATCTCTTAGAATTTATAGTTTAATAATAACTTTCAATTTTCGAATTTAGAGTAATTAAGAATTATTTTCTTTTATTTTATATAATTTTTAATTATTATTATTTGGTTAATGATAATTGTAAAGTTTGACGAAGAAAATGAACAAGATTGTAATCGTGTTTTTGTCTTTTTTTTATTTTTTCGGATGAATTCGGATCAAATGGATTATTTTTTGATTGTTCTATAAACTCAACAATACTTTAAAAAAGTTTTTCACGTACAAAGATTGAAATCGAAATCGATATCGAAAAAGAGAACAAGAAGAAAAAGAGAAAAATAGAAAAGAGAACAAGTGAGAGAGAATAGTATGCGTAGAAAAAGACAACTAAAGCAAAGATCGTTTATAGCAACGAGAAAAAAAAAGTGCCTCTAGTCGCAATGTACAGTTTGAATTCAAACGTTTAATACATTTCTTTTCATTCTTTTTTGTTTTATTTTACTTTCTTCTCTTTCTCTCTCTCTCTCTTTTTCGTCGTTTACGTTATCGTTTTCGTCGAAACTCAATATCCCTTGCAACCATTTTTATTGCCAGTCACGAAAATCTAATTGAAAAACTGTATCGTATTTTGTTAGTCTATTTTTTTTTCTTTTCCAACCTTTTCAAATTTATCAAACAACACAAAATAGGAGCGCAATGGGTAACATTGCGAGCCTCATTGACACATCTTTTTAATTTTCTCCTTTTTTTTTCTTTTTAATTTTCTCTTGTGACTTTTTCTTATTTGTTTTGTTAATAAATAAATTTTGTCCAATTCAGAAAATATTCATATTTATTAAAGTAATAATTTATACAATTGTCAATTGATTTTTTTATCCGTGGTTGTTTTTCTTTTTTTTTTTTTTGACCGATCTTGTATTATGTTCTACGATAATCCAGAAAAGTTCATTCCCAGAACGGATGCGTTTCTACGAGTCAGTGAATAACGCGAACTCGTTTCGAAGCAGTAACCACGTGGAAAATGACGTTCTGATTGATTTTAGTTCTACTTACATTGGTTGCCTTCCTGAGCACCGAACGTGACCAACATTTTTGCCAACGGTCTGTTATTACTGAGTACTGCGACGTCCAATGGCGATAAACCGTCGCTGTTTACACTGAAAGCATGAAAGAAATAAACAAAATGAATGAAAATGAAAAGAGAAATACTCTTCTTCCTATGATAAATGAGAATAATACCATTCAATATTTTCTCTGCAAATTCTTTAATCTATTCCCTTACAGAATATAATATCACATTTATTTTTCTATCAACACAATAATAATAATAATTATAATACTGATATAAAATCGACATTTCACCCTCTATTTAGAGATTTCTATTGTATAATTACGTATAAATATTTATTATTAATTATGTACAAAATTTGTTTATAATTATTAGAGACACAATTCCGAAAGAAATATCATTATTTCATAGTTAAAACGAGCAACAGTATAGGGTTATTTAGAGCTTAGGCCTATAAGCTCTCGAGATCGATATCGATACGCTTTTCGTATCATTCACCAATGACAGTAATTAGATCTTTTGATCGTTTGATCAGGTGCAGTGTAAGTGTTCTATAGAATATCCGTAGTATCTGTTAGAAGCGTGCTTACTCACTTGCCTACTCTCACATGAACATGTTCGTAGTCGATTCAGTGCAAACGGTAATCCGTTTACTATACACATACATGCCATCCATCTATATACTGCACTAACTATTATCGTTCTTTGTCTGTGTCATAGAGAGAATTCAACGAAAGTGAATTGCATTGAAGTGCGAGAGAGCGAAACGATTGCTTTGCCAGGAAATAGGCAAGATCGGTGAATTTTGAATTAGAATGGATTTCTAGTAGATTTATACAACCGAGGAAAGCTTTCACGACGTTTAGCTCGCCAATTTTGATGATGAAAGAAGAAGAAGAAGAAAAAAAAGAGAGAGAGTAAAAAAAACGACTACAAAAGTATTAGGATAATTAACTCATTACTCAGGACACGTTTGACCTACTAAATTAGATCAAAATTTTGCATCTTTCGTATGAAAAGTTGTGTCATAACGTGTAATTACCTTTATTTTAATAACTTTCGATCAGAACTTGTTTTATTTTATCGTACAATATTATTAAAGTGTTAATCTAAATGTTAAAGAACAAAAATAAAAAATATTATATTGAAACGTTAAGTGTTGGTCAGTATTTTGTAAACAAATTTTTTTGATCTATCCCATATGGTGCAGACAGCTACCAAGAAGAAATTGAAATAGTTCAATCCTTTGAACGATTTGAGTTGAAATTGTTCAAAGGATTGAACAATTTCAAAGTTTGAATCATTTTCGATATCGAAACTAGAAAAGTTTTTATAAATACTTTGTTAAAAATCTTCACTTTTATAAACTCATTCTCTTTCTCTCTGTTTTTTTTCTTGGAAACATTCCAACCCAACGGAAAATTACTTTTGAGAAACTCGCAGTTTAAGTGAAGCAACGTATCGTTGACAAATAATGTATCGGTTTACTGTCTTGTGTGTTGTTGTATCTAAAGTTCATCTCATATGTTATGCATTAACTTTCGATACGACGAATAATGTTTCTGAATAATATTTTTGTATTTCAATTTTGTTTGTACGATGGTGTTAGGTTTTTTCATATTAAGAAAAAAAAACACAATAATTTAACGAAAAGTATGTTTTTCTTTCTTTATTATTTGTGATAATAAGTGAATCAGTTTATTATTGACCTATTCGTAGTACTTTTTGTATGTTGAAGTTAATATAAAAGTTGTATAAATTTTCTGACCTGTTCACGTCAACATCGGTCGACTCCAAAATAGTTCTGGCCTTATCCAAATGACCATGTTCGACGGCTGCGAAAAGAGCTGCAAATAAAATCAAAAATGTTATTATAAGGGAAGACATGTGTGAATAATAAATAATTAAATATTATGTTTGATAATATATATTTTGAAAATACGTAATCTGTCCGGATAAAGCTTCATAGTCATGGGATAAACATTTAAATAAAAAATACATTAATGAGAAAAAAAATCAGTCTTACGTTTTAAAGATAAAGAAAAAAATTTGTAAATAATATACCATGCAAATGTATGTTGAGGGATTGGGCCGAGAGAGGATTAATATGAATCGACGATAGATTATTTGAATGTTGTTGCTGTGGCTGTTGCTTCTTTTTTCCAAACCCTTCCAAGAACTCCATCCCTTGTAGCGATTGTAGTTCTATATAAATAAAAATAAAGAAAAAAAAAGAAGAACAAAAATGTATAATTAAAGAAGAAAAACAAATAAGACTTAAGACAAAGAATAAATAAACGAAGAAAAAAACGAAAGAAAATAATATTCAAAGTTACGAATCTCTGTAAAGAGATGAACAAGCAAACAAAAATTTTAATTAATTTTAAATTCATAAAGATTAAAACGATCTTATTCTTCTTCATAAAATATAATAATACAAAATTATTTCTAAAGGTGCGATTTCATGCTAACGCTTGACGCTTGCTTTGAGCGTCAAATTTGACCACATTATATAATTTCAATTGAAGTGCCATCTAGATAAGAAGCAGCGATAAAGCTGAAAATATCTGAGCTTTAAATTAATTAACGCTGGTATCATTTACTTGACGCTAAAAACGATTACAATTATAATTACGATTATAATTACGATTACATCGATTACGTTTTTTTAAAATAATTATTTATGAAATATTATAATATTCATATATAATATTCATTATCATATTACAGATTTTGAAGAGGTAATACCTATAACAATTCTCTGTTTCATATAAATTAAACAAATCATTTTTTGCTTTGTAAAAAATTAAATACTACATTCTAACCTATTGATACTCATAAAAATATAAATAAATATTTTAATATGCCAAGTAACAAGTATTTTATAAATTATTATTTTTGCACAGTTAATTTAACTGTGTTGTTGATCCGAATATGTTAGGGAATAATATAAATCGATAAGTCAACTTTCGATTTTTGTTACTTGCAAAACGCTATTTTTATTCGTCAATGTCGCTTGACGCTACAGTTTGACGCTCAGATTTGACGCTGCTTCTTATCTAGATGACACTTCAATTGAAATTATATAATGTGGTCAAATTTGACGTTCAAAGCTAGCGTCAAGCGTTAGCATGAAATCGCACCTTAACGCGAAAAACAATTAAAAAGATATCTTCATTTTTTTCCTTTTTTTTCGAAAATAAAAATAAACAAAACAATATAGAATATGATTGACAAGATAAAGAATAAAAATTTTCAACGAGAACGATTTTTCATTGATCGAGAGATACGTATTTTTGGCAATTATTTCAAATCTGTCTTAAAAAAATATTATTTAAAAGAACAAAGAGTTTCGCGAGTGTTCATATTGCCTATCGTGGAAATCGATTTTACGTGAGAAAGCAATTAAACGATGGTAACGTATCGCTACTAATGAAAAGCTTTCGTGCGGTCTAGCGTACTTGATCCGGAAGTGGTCGTGACGAGAACTCGATCCTGCCCGATCGATTCTAGATCCTTCGACTCCTTTCCAAGTTTCTTTTTACTTGTAGACATCTTGCTTCGAAAACTTCCACCGCGAGCATTAGTCCAAAAATTAGTCAAATTATCTACGGTCCGATTTTTGCACGATTTGGACGAACAAACACTTTCCGTGCTACCATCAACGGACGATACAAATTCACAAAGATATTTATCCCTCAATCTCGGCGAACTATTGATTTCGGTTTCGGAATAAAAATTCGTTCTTGGACGATCGTTTCTTTTATTTCCAGGACTTTTATCTCTATCGAAACTTCTTTCCTCTTTCATACTGAAACTTCTAACATACTTGAGATCAGATTTGCAAGAAAGTAACGACATAGAGAGTCTTTGCTGCTGTTGCTGCTGTTGCTGTTGATCTTCCTCCTCCACCTCCTCCTCTTCCTTATCTCGGATATTAGTTTTTTCTATTATACGTTCGAAACATTTTTCACGTGTTAAATGTTCCTCGTTTTTCAAATACGTTTGAACAGAAGCAAAGCTCGAATCAAGGGAACTGTCCAAAGAGAACATCGGATTTTCGTAACCGCGTTTGTCACTTTCTATCCTTTCCTTAACCTTAGATTCTTGATCGTTACTCTTTTTTGTTCTATCATCGGCTATTATTTTTCGATGAAAAATACGTACGACCTTTGGCGATTTCGTTTCTTCCTCGATCCTTCTTCTTCTTTCGCAAGATTTTTCTAGACATTTTCGATTTTTCACGTTTATCTTATCCCCGAGAGAAAGCTTTTTCTCAAAATCCTTCGTAATACCGCAAGATTCTACTACTCCGATCGACGAATTAGTTTCTGACAACGTTCGACCATCCTCCTGACAAATGTCCTCGTACTTTTTCGTACCTTTTTTATTACAAATCGACTTTTCTTTCTTTTCGTTATTTTTCGAATTAACACATATCCTTGATGATTCTTCTTGTCGTTGTTGTTGTTCTTCTACTTCCTCTTGTTGTATTTTATTGGAATCTTTCGAGGAAAACGATCGAGTCGTTTTACAATAATCTTTCGATGACATTGGCGAATGTTCGATACTCGTGGTAAATTTGAATGCCGCACGATTTCGAATCTTCGATATTAATTTAACCGAAGCACGAAATGATCTTGATCTTTTCAACGTCGACATCTTGCCGTCGTTCGTTGTAGATCGTCTCGACAATAATTCCATTTTAGGACTGGACCTGGACGTGCTTTTACGAAATTTCATCTGGAATATATTTCTATTCTATCGAATTATCTTGTTAATTCGATTTGTTTCTTTTCGTTTGTAGAAATGATATAATAATAACATTAATAATAATAATGATACTATTCTTATCATTGGTGTTAAAAACAAAAAGATTCCAATTGCTTGATTTTTTTTCTTTTTCTTTTTTTTTCGACAATTCTTTGAGAAACTGACGATCACAGGACGATATTCTTTGGCTTGATAAAACTGGAAAAAAGAAAAAGTGAGAGATAGACTCTTGTGAAAAGTCTCTTGTCGTTCTGCGACACCATGAAGCTTTTATCTCGGAGAACACGAAGGATGTGTCTCGCGAAAACTTGAGGTAAACCTTCGAAAAAGTTTTTCTTTTTAAAGCCCGTTTTAAGAAATGATTTTATTTCTGGATTTTGTATATATCTACGGTATACCGTGAACACTCTTGTCCTTTCTATTTACTGAGATTATAAAGGTTTCATTTGAAGAAAAAAAAGATAAAAAAAAATCTTTATCAAAAGTAAACGAAACGTTAGGATTTTTCCCTTTTTTCTTTTTTCTTTTTTTGGTTCGTTTCTTTTTCCAAAAAACCATTGAAATAACTCATCTCGCAGTAATAATTTTATCTTTTTTTTCTTTTCATGTTTAATCGTAACAAAGCTTAAGCTACGATAACAAAGTAACATTTTTAATCGTTAAAACGAATGAATATCGAGCTAATAAATCGTTTTTTATTAAAAGTCGTATACGTATATCTATCGGAGAAAATGTAGATACCTTTAAAAGATCATACCTCGATAAAACTTATGTTAGAGCTAGGAAATCCGAAGGACTTTTGAACTAGGTCAAGTGCACCGTCGAAATTGCAGTAATTTCAAAATAAAATCGTGACTTTTCAGATATCTAAGTCACGCTATTATCATCCGAGAAATGTGCTAACCGTGACTGTGATATTGTTAAAGTCTTCTTACCAGAGACCTAAAAAAATTCCATCGATGATAACTTTTAAAGCATTGTTAAGATACTTCGAAGAGTAACGACTATACCAGTTTAAAGATTACCAAAATTAAGAGACAGGGAAAGAGAAAAAAAAGAAAGAGAAAGAAAGGGAGGAATTTAACAATGTGAGGGTTGTTCGTAGGCGTCCAAAAAAAATCATTTGACTTTTTTCTCAGAGAATTTGATCGTCTGACAGACCAACCAGATGATTTCTTATCTTTATCTTCTTTCCTCTCTCTTTTACATTCTCTCTTCTCTCTTTATCTAGCATTCTCGGCACGGGTCCCTGCCATTCTCTAAAACGATTTTATTATTTACTTAGGACACGCACTTGAGCAATTCTCCGTTGTGTCCCGACAATTGGCCATTAAAACGAAGTGGACTGAACGTCGCCTCTTCCTCCTCGAAGCGAGCGACAATTTATCAGCTCAATAAAATTTATTACTTACGTCCGTTGGTTGTTAGGATCTACGACGATAGTGTATCGCCTTTCTAACGTCTAACCAAGGGTCTATCATCTCTCTCTCTCTTTCTTTCTTTTTTTTTTCTTTCTCTATCTTCTTTTCTACAGCTTTCATACTTTCCCTTTCGATAATCTCACGAAATTACCATAAAACGAGGCAATGTTCTTCGCTTTGTGATCTTCTCATGTACTTTTCATAACAGCATCTCTCTTTTCTTTTTTCTCTCTCTCTCTCTCTCTCTTTCTCTTCTTTCTGTCACTCAGAAATGACAACGAACTCATGAGTCTGGACATAGGCTGTTTTTAGACTGTTTAATGTCTCGTAAAGAATACGAAACTAGTGAATTCATATACTTGCGTATTCTTTTATACGATACATATATATACGAATATATTCTTTTGGCGACCGAATATCTCAACTGTATAGTTATTCTTCAAGTTGATCTTATTGACTTTAATCTCACATAAATGTTAAGCGATTTACCTCAAAGCGATATTATTCAAGTATACAGGAGATTTACATACGATTGAGATTATTTATAGAACTTATTTATATGTCGTAAGATTATATTCAAATAAATTTCAAAATATGACTATTATTAAGTTAGATTTTATAGACTTTGATAAGGTTCAATAAAAAAGGATTTACACTTGTTTTGATTTAAAAAAAGAAATTATTTTTAATATTATACGAATTTATAAAGTAAATACAAGTAAAATTTATTTGGTAGTCTATCAAGTTATTCCTATAGATGGTATTGGAAAGGATATAATGATTGGTGACTCGTGAGGACAACTTGTAAAGAAATTTTTTAAGATGTAACCAGAATCCTTGAACGAACGAGTAGTAAACGAGTTTCGCGGTTAAAGGGCAATTGCTCATGTTCAAATCGATTGGAAGGGATTGGAAGGGTCTCTATCTCTCTCTCTCTTTCTCTCTTGCGATACAGATTGGATCTCATTAGAAGTTAACGAGAGAATTATGGTCTGCCAGGAAGATAACAGGGTAATCAGAGTTTGGCAAAGTAAATCTATTAGACATTGGATTCCCTGTGAGAATAATGAAAGGAGTTTTATCATTTTCTTTCTATCTTGTTTACATCACTTCCAACTATTTTTCTTTCGTTTTACTTCTTATTATTTATTTTTAATCAAAATAACACATTGCCACAAGATACGATCTTTTCTTTCTCATTTTTTCAGATATTAGGGTAGAAATCTAGATCAAAAGAAAGCACACCTGGTCCTTCGATTAAACAATAGAGGAAAGATTGGTAAAGAAAAGGGGGAAAGGGAAAAAGATGTGAGAAACACAATGGAAATGATAAGAGGTAGTAGTATTGTTTAACTTTCTCGCTTTGACTTGCATCGTGCCAATCAATCTCAACTACGTTTCTTCTTTTTCAAAATGAACCACCTACTACTGTTATTTGACTGACACACAACTTACACGCGACATTATTACTCTTCTCTTTCCCTTTCTCACATTATACTCGAAAATTAGACGATTGTAAATCTCACGGTAGTATTGTTGTTAATAACAAGTCTTCATTTCTCTTCTGTGTGTGCTGTCTTTGCGGCTTGATTCGAAACTTTCCTACTTTGTCAAAGCTTTTCTATTCGTAATTAAAAAAAAATCTTTCTTGCTTTCTCCTTTTTCATTACTTTTTTATTTCATTGAAATATCAAAGACCGACGTGTCAACGATTTGCTTTTTGGAAAAAAATGACATACGAAGAAAAATAAAATAAACTTCTGACAAATCTGTAGTCGTCCTTCCTTTAAAATCTAAAAGATCGTTAGCCTTGTTATCAATGAGTTCCGTTACGATAAAGAATAATCTATTTCCTTTCCTGCGATAGTTGTCATACTTTTTTGGTATTTAACCGTTTGAGTGCGAAAGAATTTTTTATGAATATGCTAAAATTGCGGAATAAAATGCGTAGTTATTTTTTTTGGAAAATAATAAAAATGGTTATAATTAACTCTAATTATTATAAAAAAAGTAATTTTTACTAACAAAAATGTTTTTTATTCACATTGGCTCATTTTTTCTACTGTACCGGTAAAAATCTTTTATTGCTAACGACAGATTTCATTTATGAAACTATGAATATTCATTTATTTAACTCGATAAAATAACTAAAAAAATTTGTTTACTTTAGACATTAATAAGTATATCGTGTTTTGTTTTTGTTTTTATTTCATCGGTATAATTAAAATCGATCGTCTAAGAGGATAAGGAACCTTTTTTGCAATTTCGTCGGTACAAATAAACGGACTCGTCCCAGATTAAAAGGAAAGTTCTCAGAATAAGTGTTGCTCGAATGTTTTCGATTTATTGATAACGTTTTATTAAATATTCATTTTTTTTTTCATTTCCAACGATTCGATATCATTCATGTATATATTTTAGATTTTTATAACATATACGCGTATGTATATAAACGTACACACATTAAAACAAATACGTCTGTGACGTTGGTATGTTTAACTTGTTCTCGATAACTCTAATCATGTTTAACACCAATAGGAATTCTCGATATTCTTTCGTTGTTCTTTCTGCTAACATGAGTTTGCAATTTAACGATTTAATCGGCCATATGGCGTGAAAAAGTCATTCGAATGATGTATCGTAGCAAACTAGCTTTGCTCGATATATTTCTAAGCACCATGTGTTGCGATCGTGTTCTCTGAAACAGAACGGAGATATGAGCAAAGCCTACACCTAACTGTGGCTTTAGTTAAAGTCGGTTCATAACAACTATCTGCTCAAGTAATTTGTTCAGAAATATAGGTCGCGACGGTATAAAAGAATAAAGAACAAAATTACTCAACAAACTTAATTACATTAATCACGATAATTACAAAAAAAGAAAATAATTTTTACTTGGAACACATTTCCAACGGAACGATTATTGTTACTCGAAAACGTTAAATTAATAATGCAACTTACTCTGAAAATCTCTAATTATGTTATTATATATTCTTTTTATTGATTATCAATTACTACAAATCATTTCAATCTAGGGTGGATCTTTTTCGAAGGTTCTAGCTTTCGCGAGAAAATGATTAAGAACGGGACGAAAACTATTCCATACTTGATTCGTTTCAAGTTATGCAATCATCCGTGCATCGAGGTTAACCTCCCAAGGACGTTCGTGAGTCCGTTCACTGGCCGTTCGAATACCACAACGAAATCGACCATTAAAGTCCACGACAGAATGTTTTGAATCTTCGTGTTATCCGAAAATAAAAATAGAGAAAAAGAAGAAAGGACGGAAGAAAGAAAATTATTTCCAAGATTCTGATTAATTTCTAATTTTATGCTTGCACATTATTGTCTTAAATATATATTCGATCAAAATCAATCAAAATGAATTAGACGATTTTTATCTTGTTATTTTTTTCTTTTTATTTACGTGTATATATAAACACAGAATCTTTTAAAAGAAATGGAAGAGATTACATAAAAAAAAAATTAATAAAAATAAATTAATTAATTTTTATTTGTTTTATTTTTTTTTAATCGATTTACACGTAAAAACAGATATTTTAAAAATAAATGTAAGAAAATGATCATAAATGAAATAAACGGATTTTAATTTACCTTCAGGAAATGAGATTTTTTTTCACGGACAACGAAAGTTAACTTCGTTTGAGCGAAATTACAAAGTCATGAATTAAAAGTGTTACATTTCTTCGGACAAGAGAACAACTTTTTAACAAGCTAGGTCGTTTCCACATATATGGTTGACCTTGCTAGCATTTTCTTTCTTTCTCTTTTAAAGTACATATGAAAGTTGAACACATGTATGTGTGTAATGAAATGGATAACCTTCCATAGTCGCCTTGTAATATGACACTTGGATGCGAAAACACTATTTAAAGTGAAAATAAATAAGATCTAGATGGTCGTGCGTAGAGAACGAGCAGAAAATGAGATTATTTTCAGAACCAAAGAAATTCATGAATCGTTACATTCCAAAAATATTTAAAAAGAAATTAAAAAAAAACTCGAGAGTACTATGAGAAAAAAACGAGCGAAGTGTAATATCATTGTATTGATAATTCGAATAAAATGCAAAAGATAAATGACGAAAATTTACTTCATACAAGTTAAACAAAATTTAAAGCACGTATAAAACACGATTTACATATTACGCGAAACGTATATTCCATTAAAGAATCGTAACATTTAATATTTTACATTTGAAAACTTCAAAAGTTTAAAGGATCGAACGCGTCTGGGATAAAAATGTATATACTTCATGGGCCAAAAAACAATATCCAACTGTTATAAATTGTTTGTATTATACCAGTTATAAAGGGATAACTCTATTTTATTATTGAACTTTCGCACATTAAATCTCTATTTTTAAAATTTGAAACGACGTCGTGACGTGGTGTATAAAACAAGGATCATCGTATATGCATATCGTTTCGCGAGAACTACATTGTTATCGATCATGTGGACTTTCGCGCGCAAACATAAAAAAAAATCAAAAAGAAAGAAATAAAAATAAAAACAAACAAAATCTCTTGAAGTTTAATCGTGGAAGTGTCATCGTACATATCTCGTCAACTTTCCAACAACAATTCTCTTGTAGTGGGAAAGCGTGAACTTTTGAAACAGGTCGAGTTGCGGCCATTGCGATCTATTATAATTTCACTATTTAACTCCTAACTTATTCTCTTCTATATCCTTGAGTAATTAATTTCGCGTCTAGTGAAATGAAAAATAGAAAAAAAAAACAACAAAAAGAGATAAATAAAAATTCCGAAATTATGACTATGAAATGAAAAAAAAAGTTAACGTTAAAATATTAAACATTACGAAATCTCGAATGAGAGTTAGCGTGCAAAATTTGTTCGATATGAACGAGCCTTTAAGTTCTCAGCTGTTCTCTCCCTCTTCGAAAACGTGTTGTCGAGAAGGGTCTTACTTCTTGTTACTCCGAACGGTATAACAATGGACTTGTCTGGAGAAAAGTCGATTAAAGTAGAGATTCGCTCGTTTTAAACTCTGTATTTTCGAATCCAATAATAATATACGAAACGATAAATTTCTTCTATTTCTTAGAAAAGAAAGCACACAACCAGTTCTAAAACGTTTGATGTGTTGTTTAAGGGGTCAAGGAAAAAGAAAAATATAAGATATAAATGGAGAAAAGAAAAAATCTTTACCTTGTTCTATTATCACAGAAAATATTCAAATTTGCTTCTGATAATAAAAATCGAGCAAATTCATGCGTGAATTTGAGTTAACTAAAAAGATTCACTCTAAAAACAAAAAGCCGAAAAACATACGTTTTTGGCACGGTCGAATTGAACAGAAAACAACCTTATCGACCGAGTTAGTTGGAAGGAGTCACAGGACGCAAAGAGCGTCGTTCTCCTCCGTTCGAATCTTTTAACTTGTCACTCTCGCACGTCCTTCTCGTAATATTCTTTTCTCTCAAAACTCGCTAAGAACTTGTCGACCTTTTTCACCTTCCGTCTTCCTCGCTTTTGAAAACATTCATCCATCCTCGTCGTTTCTTACAATGTATGTCCGTTAAAATCCTTCTCAAGAGAGTTTCGACAAAATTTTTTCTTCCTAACTCTCTATTTATTCATGTACGTTTTTCTTTTTTTCCTTCTACAACTCACGCTATATTTCCACTTCTTTATATCTAAAATTTTTCAAACAAAATATTTCAAAGTTTATGAAAAATAAAAAATAACAACAAGTCTCCTCTTCTTCCCATTCTTCTTTTTCTTCTTGTTCTTATTCTTGTGTTCACTTTTTAAGAGTTAAATATCAACGTCTGCGAATGAACGTCGTCGAACTGACTCGCGCGAACGCTGTGGCGTCGTCTGTGGGTACGCATGAAGTCGAACATAGACCCGCCCCCCTCTCTTTCTCTCTTTTACCTACTATTTATCTGTCTCTGTCTCTCTTTCTCTCCCTCTTTTTCCATCTCTCTCTCTATCACTCTCTTTCTCCCTCTCTCTCTTTCTATGGCATTCTCGACCTTTCCTTCTCTGGATGTTTGAAGCCAAGTAAAACAGCTGCCGGCTCCCTACCAATCGGACTCCCCCATAATCTCTACCATGGACCACGTGCGTTTCATGCGCGCCAAAACTTTGCACATGGGGGACCCCCACTTTGAATCTATTTCAATCTGTTTTCTGACTTCTTGTTCTCATGTCAAATCAAATGTTCCATATTTTTATCCGATTATCAGATTATTTAAGAATATTTGTTGTTCTTTTTTTCTCTCTGTATAGAAAAATGTGTCAAAGTTTACTAATTTATTTTTTCTTTCTTTTCATTTTAATCGTATTATTTTTTTATTTTTGTTAATTATAATTATCCCATTTTAGTAATTTTTTAAATTTATGGTTGCATTCATTCGACTATCCTAATTTTCATTTATTCTTTCTTTTTTTTTATTTTATTATTTTAACAATTATCCTATAACATATAAACACTTGTCGCCCGTTCAGGGTGTTCTTTTATTATAATTTCGAATTGTTTCCTCCCTTACAAGTACACACATGCAGGTAGCATTTTGTTGAGGGTTGGCTCTAAAGGACCACTTCCTGTGAGTTTCAAAAGCATTCCAAAGAAATGCTTTCTCGGTGATTCATAAAGCTGCTTTCTTTATAATAGTACAATGATCTCTTCTTTCATTTGTAGTAGAAAATAAATTTTTTTTCTATATATTAATATATATATTCTTATTTTTAATCTTTACATTAATTCGATGATATTAATTAAAATTAACAAAAATTGTATTTTTATTAGGAAAAATTATTCTATATTAACCAAAATGATATGAACACTGTTTTTAAAAAGAAAAGAAGATGAAGATAAAAAGATCCTAGCAACTATTATGAGTGAAATTTACCTATTGTTCCCCCGAGAATAAATAATTTTTAATTTCTTGGTTATTTACGTGCAAAACGTGTGGTTTCATTCTCACAAAAGACGAGAAAAAACATAGTAGCACAGGAAATCTTTATGGAATAAAACTTCATTGTTACTAAGGATTACATTGAAATAACACGGAAAATATTCTCACATTGGAAAGCATCAATTATCTTACAAATGAATGTAATTTGATAAATAGATAGAAAAGGTATCCTTCAAATTAAACGTTAGTAATTACAATTACCTTAATGTGACTTTGTAAGAATATTATTATGTTCTTATTTATTATCCAACCAGAGACAAAGTTGACTTAATAATTATTATTAGCAATAATAAATGGTTAGAAGATTGAATATAATTGGTCTTCTTGACATCTTCACTTTTCGAAGTTAAACTCTATGTTTCTCTTGTATTAGCTCAGTTTGCCTGATATCGAGTAATAATGTATATATACCAAAAGCTGTAGGATACATGGTATATAGTCTGAACTACCTGCCATAGAAGTTTTCCGAGAGTAACAAAGATAGGAGTTGTTATGAAACGTGACAAAGTGACAATTTGCCTCGTTTCGAAATGGTATTATTATACGTTAAACGTGAAAGAAAATATTTGAAATAAATTGTGAAAAAGTAAGTAAGAAAATTAATAATAGATAAATGATTAAATTGATATCAATAAATTAGTCGATATTTCTTTTATTCAGATTGCAGAATTTTATCGAAGATTTATAATAAAAAAAGACTTTAATTCATCGATTATTAACAACAATTAAATCGATATTTAACTATAATAATATAATTATAATAATAAAAATAAATAGTTTTATCGATACTTCTTAGTATAAAATCTTGATTGTTTAATTTCCTGTATTGAAACTGAAAATATCTTATAATCAGAAAGCTGTTCAAGAAGCGAAGAAATATGGCATGTACAATAGACGTCTTTTTCACATAACTACTACGAGTATAAAGTTTTAAAACTACGAGATCCATTTCGAGAAATCGCTTTTCCAATAACATTCATTTTTTAACGGATAGAAATTTCTTCTTTTAGGATTATAGTTATTAATCATGTTATCTTACACGTAGTTTCAATCAAAATATATATATACTACATTCAATTGTCTTAACAAGTAATCTTATTTATTTGCTTTTTATAAATGATCAATATACTATCGATTATTATATACATTTAAAAGTAATTGCAATTATTCTTGAATCTTACAATAATGAAAAATTGAAATAAAAAACGTAGTATAATTTATCATCGATCAATTTTTTGTTTCAGTAAACGTTTGTTCGCGAATTCGTAGTTTATTTTGTGAATTTTAAAGTAACCATTTTATATTTGTTCTATTGATTTTTCTAATATTTTTTTGTTGGCTTGGAAGTTCGTTTATTGATTCGAAACGTACTTTTTTTTCCAGCCGACGAAAAATATATGTAGAAATACACATGTAAGTATACATAATGCATTAAATGGAAAATATGTAAAATAAAAATATTCGAGATAGAGAAAAGGCGATTTACAATATACGACAAATGTATTGTAGTTAAACATTGAAGTTTAATTCTCTTTAATGATTTAATCAAAAACAAGATCATTTCTTTCTTTTTACTTAATTTCATTAAATGAGTTTCCAATTAAAAACATCATCCGTGAATAAAAAAATAATAGAATTTTCAAGGAATGATTTTTATTAAATTCATGCATAAATGTCAATTGAATTAAAACCTTATGTTGCTTTTATAATTAGTTCGAATATTTGTATGAAATCAATTTTCATTGAGATATTTATCTTATTTTATATTATTTATTAGAGAAGTATAGTTTGCAATTAAAATTCTTTTGATGTTTTTTCTATCTAGTCGATATAAGAACAATAGCCTGATTAATAGTCTAATGGAACCCAAAGGACACCGACTTTTCCTATAACTTTAATGGCTATTAAAGGTCTACAAACTTTAAAGCTTTCAAGTTTCAAAGATGGGGTAGTCAGATGGGATATCTAATTATAAGTTTTAATAAATGTTTCTTTGCATCACTGCAGTCTTCTACTTACTACGTATTTAAATTTCCTCTCTTTGACTAACACTCTAAGGTGTAACTTTCAATTTCAAAATCTTTTTTTTTTAAATTGTTTCGATAAACAGCAAGGGATAGGTAAAATTATCTCGACTCGTTTTAAATTAGAACACAATATTTTGATTTGAAATAAAAAATAATTTTTATCAATGTATCATTATAAATAAACAATTTTTTTTTTAATTTGCATTATTATGTTTTTAACATACAGGCATTTAGTAGGTATTTTTTATATTAGGGATTTTTATTTTATTTTATAATATAAAATACGTATGTAAATTTGACGCCATATTACTCCATTTTCTTCTGCATACTTTTTCTGCATATAGTAGGTATGATGTAATATATATATATATACGTGTGTGTATGTGAATATATTTGAGTTGGTAAAAGAAAATCAAAGCTCTGATAAGATTTATCTGAGAAATTCTTAAGTATTGAGAGAATAAGAAACAGCAGAAGGATAAAGAAACAAGAAAAAGGAAAACAATAGAAAGATATAATTATATTTTCTTTCTCGCAGATAGAAGTAAGTATTATATGAAAAACGTTTCTAGTTCTACCTATATCCTCGCATTTCGATTGTAGTTTTCTATCTCTTCTCTCTAACATTAAAGTTTTATTTTTATTTCTAAACAAAAGAAGACTTCGTCAATTCAATTTATAACGCTACGTTGAAATTACAACACATTGTAGTAGATACAATATTTATTGTTGTCTCATTTTACAAATTAAATTATACGCTTCGTTCAATTTATACGTTTCAAAGAAATTTAACGTTATTTTCATAAATTATCATTCTTATTATAATATATTAAAAAGAGATTATGCTTTTTTTTTTATATTTGATATGAAGAATAATATATGTATATTATATTAACGTGTGACTGTTAAATGTCGGATATTGAAGACGGTGTTGGTTGAAATGCAATGGTGTCAGACGTATATAACACACTGCGAATACGAGCTAAAATCTATGAAATAAAAGAGTTATCTAACGCAAAAGGTAGCTTGACAGCTCGACAATTCAGATGGAATACCAAAAAGAAATTATTGTACTATTATACGTTTTATGAAGAAAAAATTGGATATTTCGAGAATCGAAACCGAAGGATGGAAAGTATAATTATATACTATATTAAAAAAAAAATTGAGATGAAAAATGTCACAGAAAAAAATATCGTTAATGAAATCGGTTAAGTTTATAACTTTTAATTGAAATAATGTACGAACGAAATTCTATAAAGATAATTATTTTTTTCTTTGTATGTGAAATGAAGTTCTATGAGAGATGTTATTGAGATTTTTTTTTCTTTTTCACAAATTCAATATAATTACAAAATTATGTTTAAGAATATCTTTACCTTGTTCGATGAAAGAAACGAAGATTCAGCTATGATAATTTCCGTTCTAATTAACTTGAAAGTTGCAATAATTAACATTACACTTTCACCATATATTAGAGAAGGATTTTTTAAATGTATAATATTATTTTCAAGTGTACGGATTAATAGATTAGAACCTTTTTCGAAACAATATAAGTAAAAAAATATATTTGCGATAGAACAAAATTATTTAAATTTCTAATATGACGACAATTAAAAAATAAATTTTTAACACATTTTCTGTACGTCGTACAAATATGTATTTTAATATTTGAAAAATATTATTTGCAAATTTTGCCGTTCTTGAAAAGAGATCCTTACGATCGAAGGGAAGGGCACCAACTGAACGAAAGGTTTGTCGTAACAGATGCAGAGTGTACTATGGGGCACCTACTCCATGGGTATGACATCGGGGCAGGTGAGTTTAAATTTCGTTGAGCTCAGGGCCGTATGTTCTTACATTCTGAGAAGAGTGTCGGTTGACAAGAATGAAAAAAAAAAAAAGAAAAGATATTTGAAGAAGCTACAAACCCGAATAAAAATGATCCTTTTCATTTTGTCTTATCATTTACTTTAGTCTTTTTTATCATTCATCACAAGGAGTATCATTGATAACAAGACACTTAGGATAAACAAAGGAAAAGAAATTTCTCAAAAGTTTAGCAACATTTCGTTAAAAGGGTTGAATATTAATTCTTAGCAAAAAATAATCTAAAATAATGATTGTTTTAGAAAATATTTTTAAAAATCTTGTTATAGTTGGTGTCCTATTATGTCCGTTTTTTATTAAAAATAATAAAAAGAAAAAGATACAAAGAAAAGAAATAAGAATCCATAAATAAGTTTTACCACCTTTTATACGGTTTGCACCTGCTATTCGTTTTACGATATATACCGTGTCATGAAAGTTTTCAAAATGGTTTTTTTTTTAAATAAAAAAACTTTTTATGGTTTATAACGAATTTCATAAGATCGTTTTAAAAGTGTCGTCATTAGATATAAGTCATTGAAATTTCGAACAGATACGAGTTTTGTGAATTTAGAAAAGATTAAAGAATAATTTATAATAAACAGGGAGACACCCGTTAGATGGAAGCTCTTATATCGCAGGTGCCGCCCTTTTCCGGACTGTTTTCTCATAGACCTCGACAGGAAGAAAGGTAGTATAGAAGAGTAAAAGATGAAGGGAAGAATAAGAGAAAGAGAGAAGGAACCATTGTAACGGAATGTTTCTGACGGGTTTGTTACACCAGAAATGTGATGCAAAATTTGAAAAGAGCGGAAGAGACAAACGATTATGCGAACCAACGTGCGAATCTCTATTAACCCATGAATATTTTATCTCTGTCACCAAACCTTCTTTTACCGCTCAACGGTGCTTCTAAATATTAGGGCTGTTTTTATCTTTTTTATATTTATCTTCCTCTGGTTAATCTGGTTCTAGTGTGTGCTTTACGTGCTAACGGATGTTAATAAATAAGACCTTTTTTAAAATAAGTTTGCGAATAATATTTTATCAAATTTGTTATGTTTTTCTTTTTTTTCTTTTTCTTTTTAAAGAAAGAGAGAAAATTATTATTTTTTATATCAAGTTTATATAGCACTTAACGTTTATTTTGTTGATAAGCTTTTAATTTTATCTTCGGAGAAGAATAAATATATATATAATTTGTGAAAATAATTTATAAATAATTCGGCAAATCCATTCGAATCAGCCTAGATAGAAAAATGTAGATTTAAAAATAAATCGAAAATATAGACAAAGCTACGAGAATATGTATATATAAAAGAGATAAAGGGTTCATTAACAGCTTCATTAACCCTTAGAAGTTTTCAATGACATCCAGTTAAAGAAAGAGAGAGGATGATTTTTAATTATACTCTCGGCAAACGAAGAGTCTACTATGCAACGATACCCTTGAAAATTTGATTACGTTTTTTCAAGCTCGAAAAGGGTCAATTTCGTGTCAGGGTTGAAGATTATAGAAGAAAACTCTTGGCAAAAAAAGAAAAAGAAAATAGTAAAGAAAAAATAATGAAAAAGAAAAAATATGTAACGTCGTTATTTTCGCCTAGCTGAACATGTTATGTAAATATTTGTTGATTATATTTTATCGTGCAAAATTTTGGTTGCTTCTTTAATTAAAAACATATATATATATATATATTTTTTTTTCATCCAAGAGATAAGTAATTGTGAATAAAAGAAGGTTTTACTGTTTCTTCCTTAAAACTTTGCCGCCAAGTTCGTCTTCGCAAGTTCGTAGTCTCGTTTGTACCAAATGCACAAGGAACCGGTTTATACGAGGCACCAAGATTTTCGATACATTCGTGCCGCAGCTTCCTTCCCTTACAATCTCTCCTTCTCTCATGAGTTTCATCATAAACGATTCTTCCTTCCTTCATTCTCTAACAATTTTATAAAACTTTTTTGTATATTCCTATATTTACATTTTCATTTTCTTATTATTTTGTAATATCAGAATAAGATCGTTCAATGATAGTATTTTTCTATAAAAGAATGGTAAACTATTTCATTTTGTTCAATTATTAAAATAATATCAAAATATCGTCTATATTCAGACAAAAGTCACTGACTAACTATTTATAATAGGATCTGAATGAAATAAAATTATTAATGAGAAAAATTTGTTAGTGTATAATAAGTATTCTTTTCGTTAAATGTGCTTTACTACGCTACTATTGATGTATTTTATTTTGTAATAATTAGTAAATTTAAAAAAATCATATTCTCATTAAAAAAGATGAAAATATAGTTACTGATTTTTATTTAAATATAAACAATGTAATCGTTTATATAAATTTATAAAATATTCATTCAATTTATAATAATAATTGTTGAGACTTTGATAATAATAAATGTTTAAAATTAAACGCTTAATCAAAAAAATCTCTAAAGTAGCATTTACGTTTTCTAGAAGAATAAAAAAAACTAATTATAAAAAAGAAAAAGAAGAAAAAAGGAAATGAATTTCCTACGTCTTGTTTAATAATCAACAACTTCCATCTATCATAAGTTTCCCTCCGTTTTCTCGCCTTCGTCGTCATACTCGTGAACCGTGAAACTTACGCTGTGGTCAAGAGCGTGACTTGGCTCCACGATGTCGGAAAAGAAGGTAAACAACGTGCGGAATAATATAAAATATTTAGATCCTAAGAGTACAACGTATTTTATCTCTATTTTAACTTTTCTAAGAGAATTTTTCTACAATAATGTAATATTTCTCTTTTTTTTTTTAGATAAACCAATTGAATGAATAAATCTTTTAATATTTTCATTAAAAAAAAATACAAACAAAATTGTGTGAATTATTCGAGACGTTAATTTTTATCGTAAAGAAAAATCTTTTTTGCTTTTTTATAATTGCAATAAATTAAATAAAGAAAAATTTATTTATTCCAAAATATGTCAATAATTCTCTAATATCATCTTTGTGGATAATTATACGATGAAACTAATAAACGTGATTCGTAAATCAATTAGATACACTCTCAACGATCTCTGACATTCTTATTTTTTATTTGTGATGAATAAAATACTAGAAAGTATAAGAAAAAGCAAAAAATGAAAGGATAATAATAATTATCATCTATCTTATATAACTTACTATGATAACGACATTAACTTGGTTGTTAGCTCTCGTCAAGGCATTTCCAACACGAACTCCGATCATCTGACGAGAGCTTCCACCACTTAGTTATTTCGAAATCCATCAGAATCCATTGAGATCATGTTGATCAATGTAAGAAGAATATTTTCAACATCTTGCATCACAGACTGCCTTCTAGATAGTTTGCTACTTTTTATTGAAATAGTCATCGAAGCACGACGGAGAGGGCACACGGGAAATTCACTTTAGGATTTCACTTCACTTTCACTGGATCGTTAACACGCTTGATAAGCGAATCACGCATGAGGAGAAGACAATCCAGACGATGATGACGACGACGACGATCAGACACGTGAACTTTTGCCCAGGAAGATTTCACTTCGTCCCAAAGATATAAGAAAGAAGAACTTGGATCTTTTATTTTCAAGGTCGAATGATTCCTAACTAGAATGAAAAGGCTAGCCTTCTTCAAACGCTTTTCCTTTCAACGAGAAGAAGAGAACTCTCTTCTGTAAAGGTTCCTACTTTAAAAAAAGTTTCTTCCAAAGTATTTTTTCATTCGGATTATATTTCCAACTAATAAAATTCTTTAACATAAGTTTCTTTCTTTTGTCGCGTTACGAGTATTTTTGTTCTTTCTTCTTTTTACTTTTTTCTTCCTTTAAGAAGAATATCCTTTTTGGAAATCCTTCGGCAGGTAAATTTTCATAAATCCCACCCTCTTCTTCTTCATCTCCTTCTTCTTCTTTTTCTTCTTCTTCTTCTTCTCTTTTACATCTCTAGAATTAGGAATCGACTTGGACTTGGTACAACAACGAAATTGTTGATCGTTAATCCGATTGTAAATAAAACAAAATAAATAATATTAAAATTCGTGTTTCTTTTTTACGATTTCCACGTGAAGGGATTACTTGGAAGTGTCAAGTAATTCACCGACAACGACGAGGATGACGACTAAGACGACGACAACGACAACGACTACGACACAACGATGAACGCTACTCGTACCTTTCTTCCTTTGCGGTGCGTTGCTCTTTAAGATGGTTTGGTGGGGGCGACCGGTTTCAGGTCGGTTCGTCTTAAGATCATTCTAAAGCTTCACGTTTATTGGTCGAGTATGTTCCCACGTTCAGTGATGTATCAAGTTTTTCTTAAGAATGGTGGTGACATATTTGGTATTTATAATTATTCAATAAATTCTAATTATTTTTTCGTAAATCTTTTCAATTGACTTTTAATTAAATAGAACAATTTAGCAATAAAAAAATTGATTAATTGAAGATAGTTCGAATTCATTTTATTTAATCCTTTTTTCTATATCGCTATAATAAGTGATTTTACTTGTTCACACATGTTTTTTTTTCAAAATAAAATGAAAAAAATAAATCCTTAATTTTATAATAATAAGATTATCTGTAATTACAACAATAACAACAACAACAACAACAACAACAACTACTACTACTACTACTACTACTACTACTACTACTACTACTACTACAACTACTACTACTACTGCGATGTAAAGATTCGTCTAGTACACGAATTTATATTCAAAACATTTTTTAATCTTTAGATAAGCAAAGAGACTAATAGGATACTCTATTCTATAATAACATTTTACGCGAATATCTCGATCTTGGATTTTTCTATGCGGAAACGAGAGAAAACAAACAGAGATAGGGGATGGTTCAACAAGATAAAAAGAAATAAAAATGCATACGCATACTTTTTTATTTCACAGTGCTCGAAGTTACATTCGAAATGTCACGATCATTGGTACTTCGCTCTAGGGAAAAAAGGAGACGGATGATAGCTTGACAAGATTGGATTCAAGATTCTTGTCTTTTCCTTTTTTGTTCTTTGTGCTATAAAAATGTTAGGGAGAAAGAGAAAGAGAAAGAGAAAGAGAAAGAGAAAGAGAAAGAGAAAGAGAAAGAGAAAGAGAAAGAGAAAGAAAGAAAGAGAAGAAAAAAATATAAGATGAAAAGGAGAAATAAAGTACCGAATCAGAAGTTCGCGATCTAAAAGAATATATTACGTGACGAAGAAATTTCAAAGAAGAAATTTTTCTTCATCTTAATTTGAAAATAAAAAAATAAATAAAAAAACTTATTTGTATGGCCAATTCATAAAAGAGGAAAAAAAGGTTTCCCATGAATTCGACGTATAACCATTTTTACGCTAGAAAATATAAATATGAAATTTAAGCGAACTTTGAAAAAGTATTAAAAAAGAACCACCATTTTTTCTCCAATCTTTGAAATCTTAGAAACGATATTCCGAATAGAAATCTTCGATATATCGCTATTCCTAACTTTTTTCGTTCCTTGTGCAATCAACCATCGTATTGGATAAGTTTTTACCTTTTTTACCATTTCCTCCGTTCGTTCTATGTATAGATACTTTGAATTGTTTCTTCCCTATTCGCAAAATAAAAGTTTGAGCGGGATGGTAACTTGTAAATTTTATACGAAATTTCTTTTCTACTTTATGTCTTTTCTTCGCATTCGTTGTAAATTTTAAAATTATTTGATTAAATTACAACGACTAATTAATTTAAATAATTAAATCAAAGAATATTTCGTTGCAAATTATTATCAGAACAAATCGCTTAATGTTAATATCGACGCATAATTTAAATGAATGGAAAGCCACGAAATGCGTAATGAATAGTTTCATGATTATTATCATTATTGCGTTATTATAACGTATATAATTTTGGTCCTAATAAATTGACAACGTTTAAAGAAAGAAAGAGAGAGAGAGAGAGAGAGAGAGAGAGAGACGATACTTGTTGGTAACACATTCTCTAATTCAAAGTTGTTTAGTTTGTTGAAATAATTCACAAATGAGATCGACCATAGTGGACAACGAGGAATCGCGATAACAATTGTCTCTCTCTCTCTCTCTCTTTCTCTCTGTCGCAATTTAACTTCAAACTAATGCGGAATTCCCATTGGACGAAAAGCTTTATCCGCGAAGTGCTCCTCGAGGATATGCCATTTTTCTCGGTTTTTCTCCTCATTTTTCTTATTTCTTTTTTTTTTTACTTTCAAAAAGCGTCTTTGAAACATTTGAATTTTAAATACTCTCACATATTTAATTATATATTAATACTAGGGGTGCCCCGGCAACGCGTTGCTGTGGCTAATAAATATATAGATAGATCTGAATCTACGCACATAATATTTGTCTTCTTTTTCTCTTTTTTCTTAATATCGAACCAATTGCGCATGAGCGGTAACATAAGATCACCACTTACTTTACATCATATAATTTTACATTGTCTGAATATAGGCACATAACATTTGTCTTTATTTTCTCTTTTTTCTTAATATCCTTTTAAAGGAAAAATAATTATGGTGGGTCACCCTTATCACTCAGGGGTATAAGAAATATACGAAAAACTATTCTCATACCTACCGAATATACACAAAAAATTTCATATAAATCGGTCAAGTCGTTTCGGAGAATAAGAATAACAAACACTGTGACAGGGGAATTTTATAGAGATAAGATTAATTAATATAAAGAAAATGTAGATAATATATTATAGCTTTTTTCTCGTATTATTAAAAAAAAAAACGATTAAAATTATATTATACTTTCATTTCATTTATCGAAATTGCGACAAATTTGAATTGAAAATAATGTTAGATGTAGCAATTAATTCAGTGCCTTCATATTAAATTCATTGCATAAAAATTGGAATGCTTTTTTCGTTGAGGAATTTTATGAAAATAATGGAGACTGTTTCAAAGTACAATAGATGATACGATTAGTTTATAAATAAATATTAAACTTGTTAAAAAGAGTATGGATTAATTATTACTCTAAATAATATTTAAATGTAAACGGATAAGTGTAAGCTCACTTTTTCGGGAATTTTTAGTTCACGTACATTTAATTAAGCAAAAATCTTTTACCAAGAATCACTAGAGAGATTTCTTTTACCTAACGAATTCTATTTTCTGAAAAAAAAAATATAATTACAGAGAAATAAATCGATAACACACACACACGATAATAAAATAATAATTCAAATTAAGAATTTTTCAAATATTTTATTAAATATCCACCATAAGATATTTAAATGACGCAAGAAGGAATCAAATGTAGACAATTTACAATTAGTTGCAGTATTAACGTTTCGTTTTAAATTACGATGTAGCTCGTTCGTTCGCTCGTCACGCTCACGAATAAAGAAAATTGATGGTGTTAGTCGGTGTAAGCCATTAAAACAGAAAAACGACTTTGAACAACGTTGTACTCGTAAGCGAAGGTCTTGTTTCAAATTCACAGAAATACGTTTCTCTTGATCTCATCGTATTAATTGCGGTTGAAACTTCGACACGTATTTCCATTGGATATTCTCTAACAGAGACAACGTATACAGATAGTAGATATAGATAATATATACACAGTTGTCTTTTATTAATGGTATCATGACATAGATGTTAGTAATTATTATCGTTCACGAAAACGAGACTCTTTTTTATTCAAGGTAAACCGTCGTATTACATTGTGTACCTATTACGTCAATAGATACACACAACCGTATCAATGTGTATAGAAATTTGTCCTATATTTTGTCTACCCATTTTTTCGAAATAAATTTTTGTAACACCCTACGTCTCCTTATGTCTATGATGCATTTATGTATATGTACTATGCAATTTTATTATTGTTCATCATTTTTCACCTCATAGATAATATTGAATAAAAGTGTACTATATCTTATGGGAATTAAAATTCTTACTATCAAATCTTTAATTTGAAACTAATAATAATTCCAAACTACTGTAAAACCTGTTTTTGTGCGGTCCTTTTGTATGCGATTTTATTTTTGTACGATTTTTGTGCGATCTTTTTTTTATGCAATTGTTTTCGTGCGATTTTTATTATGCGGTATATAAATCTCAGCGGCGTTGGCACCAGTTTAATGTTTCCTATCAGTGTACGTATACATGTATGCACAAACCCTGAATACGTGGACTCCTTGACGATAATGGAAACAATCACTGGATCAGGGCATAATCACAAATTTTAAGAAATATTATCTCAAATTAACTCTTAGCTACATTCTGAAAAAACTAGAGAACGATGAATTAGGCCTGACTGAAGTTTGGAAAAAATTCTCAATTTTAAACTGCATAAACCAGCAGCAATTACTGCAGCAATTGGTCAAATAAAATAATACACATTAAATTCGTGCTGGAAAGCGATCTTACCTGAATGAGTAATTAATCGAAATGTAACCGAAAACGTGTCCATGTTATTATCTGAAATTACTGCGCTCGCACATATGGTAAGATCAGCGGAGAGGGCTTTGATACTTTCGGCGAAAATGATCTGGACGAAATAATTGAGGACGAAACTGTCAACGATAGTGACATTATCAATAATTTGATAGATTACAAAGATAGGCAAGAAGAACTGGAATCTATTACAACCGATAAAATATATGAAGGGATCCGGATTTCTAAAATTGGAAACGCATTTTCTTAAAATAGATACTAATTCTTAAAAAAGCTTGAAATTCCCCAAAAAGCTAAGATCATGCATTTCTTGCTATCGTGACGTGTACAAGCAACTGACCAATCGACTGACGTTACAAAAATTGATCACTGACTTTCTGGTGCCAAAATCAATTGAAATCGTACCTTCAAGCGATGAAAGCGATTAAACCAATTCATCACAAGAAAATGCGCGTTTTGGATTACGAGTAGCAGTGAATTATTTAATGTTTATTTTGAAAATTTCTACATGTATACAATGAAAAATTAAGTGTTTTTAAAATATTTCCAGGTCTAATTTACTTATTTAATTTGTTGGAAAGCATTCTCTTCTTTATTTCGTAAATAATTGATGTATTTTCTAAGTGTGACTTTTATATGTGGTCTCTGTCCGCCGCATAAAAAAAATTTTATTTAATATATCGTACAAAGTTGTTTATTATATGTAAGTATTTATAAAATTTCCAAATATTTTTTTGTACGACTTTTTTTATTCGGTCCCTATCCTCCGCACAAAAACAGGTTTTACTGTATTTTTATTAGATTTAAAAGTAAACTTTACAACAAGGTAGAATTTAGGAAGGAATCTGTTTAACAATTAATTCACAGATGAATAAAGATCCGTTTAAAAATTGAGATTACGTCAATGTCAATGATGGGTCTAAACGTTTTAAAAATAAAAATCGATATTACATTAAAGTAACAATGTAATATCTTCGTCGAAGAGAAAGAGGTGACGTATTTAAAACATCATTAATTATATTGATCTAATTGTATTGATTTCTAAAAAGCAATTAAATCAAACGCAATTTATTCGCGCTGATTATAAGTTAAGTATATTCATGAAAATCTACGTTACTTTGATCGTCGATTATAAAATCTCTATAGATAGAATAAAATACAAATATATAAATTGCTCTTGGAATATTTATGTAAGCAATTCCAAATTATCACGGAACACATCTCCTCCGTTTGTGATAGATATTTATCATTAAAATTATATACTTTTCATATAATTATCTTTGATTTAATAATATCCAATCTTGATAAACAATAATTTAAACATAGATTTTGTCTGATGAAAATTTCGATAATCTACAACTAATGGAAAATAGTTTTATTGAAAGTTTTAGTACTCACCGACGACAGCCCGATGACCTTTGACTCTTCTACCGATACCCGGTGATGCCAAACTGAGCCTGTCACTTCTAGTACCCAACAACGGACTTGGACTTCTTCTCGGTGGAGGCTGTTCGACAAAAAGTCCATAGCTGCTGGCAGCACGAATTCCGTTACTACCACTGACGGTACCAACACCCCCTGTCAAGCCCCATTCAGCTACACTGTCGATGGAACTGCTTCTAGGCAGGCACGAACCCGTCGCACTGCACTCTCGTCTGTGTCAATCGAAACGAATTAAAATAAAGAATAGTTACTTTTTTTCTTTTTTTCTTTTTTTACAACCTATCGCTCCAAGTATCTTCTTTCTCTCAGTCCTTTTGTTACATTTTCTTTCCTTCATTCTTTATTATTTTTTCTTTTTAATTTGAAGTAGAACTCGTCGAACACAGCCAATTAATGAATCTTTCAACTTTATAATATTATATAATTTTGTAAGTTTTTCTTTCTCGTCAATTTGCATACGATTTCAAAGAATGTCAAACCTTTATGTTTGAAATTGTTCAAGTTGAAATACCATCAAAATGTGCTAGAATTTTTTTTTTCCTTTGGAATACTAAATTTATATAGGTGAGTATAAAAGTAGAAATTTTATTCTTCTTACAAGCTTGAAAAACGATTAAAAGTTTTCTTTCAATCGACTTTTGTTATTGTATCAATTGCGTTGTTATATAATTTTTTTATCTTAATTTTTTGATAAATTTTTACTGCTACATGAAACCATACGAAATATTTCGTATTTTACATGTATAGTAATCGTAGAGAAAAGCAATTCTTTTGAAATATAGATAAAAAGAAAAAATATTACGCTAACTCTGACTGTAATTAATTAAATTTAATGCGTGAAATATTATCAGATGAAAAATAAATCGACGATGATACCGAATATCTTTGTTTTCATTTTTTGTTTCAATGTTGTGGTCAAAATTATAAAAATGACAATAATAGAGAAAAAATGGATGCATTTTATTCATTTGAGTTCACGAAGAACGTGATGTACTAGGAGCATCATTCACACGCCCAAAACGTAATTAAATTTAATATAAAATAAATATTAAAAACCGAGAAACATTTATTTTTTTATTTCAATAAATATTCATTTTTTGTAATAAAAATAAAGTATTTGTTGTTTGCTCTATTAATTATCTAGGTGATAGTTAAATAACTATTATATTTTCCACTTGCAACTATTGACTATTTTACAATTTTATATAACAATTACAAGATGCTTGAAAATAATTAATGAATAAATAAATTATTAAAAAGAATGTGACATCTTTATTTTCGTCAATTTTGAAAAATTAAATCTTTCATATTAAGAACAGTTATTTCAGTGATTTTATATGAAAAGTAGGTCGACGATAAAGTAGTCAAAATTTTTTATTTGAACAAATATTTTTTATCTCTGAACAAATCTTATTTAAAAATTCTATACCATACACCTACGCTAAACTAACTTCCAATTTGAATTCTTAATAATAAAATATAAAAATATCTGTATTATTTTTTTGTATGAATGGCGATAATTTGCAAATCGTTGCGTATTACACTAAGTTGTTGTTGTGTCTCGCTATACTCACAGTTCGACCGATAGATACAAACTGAGCGTAAGTGGAATGAATCATGCGTCTGAAGACATAATGTAAACATTGCAGAGGACGACGAATACGAAAACGCAAACGAAAGATCATGGGATCATGAAAATAAATAACCACTCACCTCTAAACAACTGTTAGACGACAAAATATACTATTCCCCTTTTTTCGACTTCTAATTATTAATTACAAACACAGAATTATCACTCAACGAATTGTACCACCAGTTCAAATTTATTCTGTATATGTGTTAATACAGAATAAATGGATTATAACGAGCCATCTCGAACGTAAACATAAAAACATAAACTTCATCACGTCAAATATTTCTTCTACGAAACAAAGTCATTAGATCGACCATTTGTTCGTATAAAAAAAACAAGCAGCAAAAAAGATAAAAAGAAAAAACAGGGTGAAAGAAAAATCTACGTCGATTTAGACGGACAAGATGAAGAATAAATATTTCGTCAATTTGCCGAAAAGGAAAAGAAAAAAAAATAAGAAAAGGCAAATAGCGTCATAGGTCTCCGAATAAATGGCTTTCAAATACGCTTCATTTTTTGTTATTTTTATAGATATAAATTATCCTTGCTAAACAGATCTCTCTCTCTTCTCTTTTTTGGTATCTTTTGATTTAATACGATTTTTATATTTTTTTGCTATTTATACCAGATTATAGTATATGTGTATATACATATATGTAGGTAGCTTTGTACCCTAAGCTTTCCTTCGAAAGAATTTAATACTGCTGACGTTGTAGAGACACATAAAATGAGGATGACTCTATGAGAGATATGCTAGACATGTATATTACCAACGCTTTCATATTCTTTCTTAGTTTTTATTTTTTTTACATATTTTCTTTTCCATGATCTTATCAACACGAGAGTTTATCAAAATAGTTGCTAAGCTACTGAAGCAACGTATACCATTATCCTTATGAAAGTCGTCGTTTATAAATTATTATATTAATATGTTCAATGAAATGTTATGATACTCAACATAATGTATTCAAAAAGTTATTATTTAAAATTGAATAAGATTAATAATGTACAACAAGTTTTACAAATATAAACTTTGTTTAAAACGAATATAATTAATAGAAGTATAAACTTAGTTTGGAATGAAGATATAAAAAACTATGTTATTAATTTAATTCTCTTTTAATTTCAATATTTCGTTTCGTTAATAATAAATTTACTGGTAATATAAGTTTCTACATTTTGAAATTGACCTAAATATACGAGTAAAATATTTAATGAAGAGGCTTAAATTATATTATGAAAATATTCGTTAAATAATATCCACATCATTTATAAGTGTATTTATTAAATATTTATTTGTAAAATACCTCTTTTGTTAATCGAAATAATGAAGATGACATTACGTTACGGCTGTTAACACAAATAAAACAAAAATCATTCGAAGAATTCTCTTAACGAAAACACCAACGAATGTGATAATAATCTCTTTGCATAATTATTATTTAATGAAAGAAAAAATACGAAAAAAATTTGTTAAAGGTTTGTTAATTTTGATTGCAAAATACGATTCTTTCTATGGGTACTTTATATGCCAAAAAATAAATATAAAATTACCAAATAATTCATAAAAATCATATCATTTTTTTTTTAATTTAAAATTAGAATAACATCGTCATAAATTTAAACGATTAGCATATAATCCAGACATCTGAAATGGTTATGCTAATTTTGGTAAGTTACATGGTAAGATAGACAAAAAAGATAGACAAACGGTTTCGAAATGTGTCAGTCACGTAGAAACGATTAGAAGCATCGTAACTCGTTTTACTATCGTTCAACTACATCTATTCAAACACGAATATACAATTTTCTTTCTAATTGTCAGGCAAAAAATAACTTTCCTTTATTTTAATCCTTTCTAATTTCTATCTCATTTCTTTAACACGAATAAAGGTTAACGAATATTAATAGAAAGTTCAACGAGATAACAGTTAACGATTGTAAGTAGTATAGGTGTATATTTGAGTAAACTACCCTCAACACGAATTCGAATTGTTATTATTCTTCAATTGTAAATAAAATTATCTTCATTTTTTTCTTCTTCTTCAAATTAAATTTAATTACAAAGTTAAATTAATTCAAAGAAAAAATCTAATTTCAATTATCAATCATAAAAAATCCTCGTCTGTTTCTTTTTTCTTATTTGCCATTTCCATCCTCGTCGTCTCTTCGTCTTCTTCAATTACATCTTTCCTATCTTATCTGTCTGAAGTTACTTTGGAAGGGAATATAATATTGTATTATTGAAAATAAGAAAAAAATTACAATTTTTCTAAATTTTCTCATAGATACGTTTCATATCAGTCTTCGCTATAAAATAACCTTATCAAAGATCATTAATCGAATTAAAGTATTTAGAGATAACAGATTATTTCATCATAAGGATCGATCTTTACATAACTTTTATTACAATATGATTTCTCAAAATCATTCTATATTTTTCCTCGACGTTATATCATGTTTAATGGAACAGGCTTGCGTTATTTTTACGTAATAGTCAAGAAATGTAACGTTCTATCGTTGAAAAAGTAGGACGATATTAAAGAAAATCAACGTCATTAGTTTAACTTTTATCCGACAATTTTATCAAACGAGCTTAAATCACTTCAAATGAAATCTAACGAGCGGAATCAACATTACTCTTATTGCTTTGTTCAAATTTTATATCAACATAGGAAACTATTACAATTAAGATTATTGTGTCGACTTACAAAAAAAAAAATTTTCAATTTTATATAGTTTTACTTTATATATCTTTTAAATTACACTAAAAACGAATTTCTCATTAACGAATTTGCTTACAATTGTGAAGAGAATCGATCATGAATAAGGAATAAGAGAAATTGAAAAGAAAATCATACTGAAATACGATTTGAAACTGAATTTCCATCTTCCTCTGTCTCTCATATACTTCTCTTTCATTTTGATCTTCCTATTGATCTGTCGTTTCTCGTTTATTTCCTCGTATCCATTTTGAAAATTGAACTTCCCGTGAAGTTTCGTGGATCGTTTCGTTAAAATGAATGCTTTCCTCTGTTTCTAAGTTTCCAAATATTTTTTCTACAAAATTATAAACAAAAAAAATAAATATAAAAGATAATGATAACCTAATGAAAGATTTTTTAAAATATTTTTCGTCTCTCATTCTCTCAGCATTTAACAAATGACACGTCAGCTAGATTTTTTTTTCTTTTTATAACACAAAGGCCTGTTAAACCAGTTCAATTTCATTTATCCTAGCTTTTTACTAGCTCTCTTTTTCTCTCTCTCTCTTTCTCTCTCTCTCTCTTTCTGTATCCGCAACCTTTGCATCAATTGTTCGAATTTTCAAGCAAATCCGTCGGATCATCGTGGTGAAAAACATCGTTCCCAACCAGGACAACGGTTTCGATCGATAAATATGGATATATAGAAATTATTTTGATTAAAAGTTAAATTGATGGGTGGGAAGATGAGAAATTTTAGTTGATCGTGAATAATGAAGAATTAGAGCATATAATTTTTTGTTTTTTCCTTTTTTTTTAATTGTAGTAAGAAACAAATTATTGATTTAATATTAAACAAATTAATTAATTCTCTTTAAGAAAATAATTATATTTTTTTATATCAAGTACTTTTCGAGATTGATAATAATTTGAACAATTTGAAAGTTCGGAAAAGTCCAAGTACAGAGATAAGTCATTTTTATGCGGGATTTAGGTCAAGTCTACAAAGGAATAAAAAAAAAGAAAAAAGGACCTTCGAATTCAATGATACGCGATACTCTTCCACCATTCAACCATTTTGAAATATTCTGTCAAAGGCAGCTTATTTTATACGCGTTGCTCTATTGAAAAGAACTATAAATCGAAAAATCGATCATAACTAACAACGCGAGTGAATTCACCAACAAATAATCAAAATTTCTTTGAAACTTTCGAACCCCGATTTTAAACTATTAACAAGCACGAACTACTCATTTAATCGTTCAATTGTGATATACTAACGAACACAATAGATCGATATATTTCTTAAATATTAGCTTACGTGTCACCGGCAGCTCTTATTCCAGATATCATCTTACGGATATCGTAGTTCTCCATGATGAAACGTGCCGGTAAAACGTATTTCGATTATCCGAAGGTATCGACTACCCGAAAAGTTGATATCGTAGCAAAAGCGGTCCATTAGCTCTAGCTAAATCGACGTTTATCTGTAAACGACTATAACGCATGAGAGGAAAAGCCTTACAAAATATATCTCTATTGAAACGAACACGAACATATTGCGAAGAGAGAGAGAGAGAGAGAGAGAGAGAAATGATACGTTTAATAAAGAAAAAAAGAAAAAAGAAATTATTTTCTATCCATATCTATAAAAGGTAACAATTAAATTAATAATTTTTATTTTTTCACATAGCATTCATAAATAAATATCTACTATGAAAATCGAGCCTTATGCGTTTCATGAATTTAATCGTTTTCTCTATATAAACCTGTAAATATTAAAAGCTTTCAATAATAATAATAATATAAAATGAATTAAAACTAATTACTCTAAATCGCCGGTGAAATATCGATTTGTTTGTTATTAATGATCCTGATTAAAGGATCAACATTTATCAAAATTTATTAACGAGGGAATTAAATTGTTTTTTTTGTTTTTTTCTTTGATTTATTCAGAATATTGTCCAGTTTGAAAGTGTGTACTAGACTCTGAATAAAATTAATAATTATATTAAGGAAGTACATATGAACACATTTTGAGATAATTTAATATGTTACTCGCATATATATGCGAATGTCTATATATATATATATATATATATATATATATATATATATAGATATGTGTATGTCATCGTATACCTTTCCCAAGAGAGACGACGTGGAATTTCATCGCTCGGCGTGAAACTCGGCCTTTGATTTAAAAGCCTGACAAGCTTGATCAAAGGTTGCGAACCGCCGATACTAGAGGTGCTCAATCTACCGGTTCTCGTTGAGTGTTCTTTTGGGAATTCTCTGCTTCCAGGACCAGAGTCGGAGACACGACGTTCTAGAATAAACGATCAAGATTTGTTCAGGTTTAAGGTAATCTGAATTTATTGGATAAATGATATAAAATATTTTTAAAGTAAATTTTTTAATGATATTAACCCAATTAAAATTAGTAAAAGCTTATAATGTATAATACAATGTAGTGATTAAAAGTAAACTTTGTTTTCTATCAACGATGCTCCATTTGTTTAAATATCAAAAATACAAATTAATGTTATAACATGAAGTATTCGCGTGAAGCTTCAAATTTATTACATTAACACATTATTTGTCGAATCGTCATTTTAATAACAACTAACTCTAATTAAATTATATCACAATTTAATTTACAATTAGACAATGCAAATTTATCGATGATTACTTATTTTCGTACATAATGTTTATCGTGATGAATAATAAAAAAAAGGATTTCTTTATATCTCGATATACGTATCATTGAAATTAATTAATTATTTTAAAATCATTTACAATTTGATAACATCCTAAAGAGAATTACGTAGAATAAGGGTTTTTAATTTACTGTCCCCGGATAAATATATTCAAAGCTATTAAAACTTAATGAATTGAGATGTAACTTTTGAATGGAAAAGCAACTTTGATTGGATGTTACCTATCGTATCGTCTGTGAATGATATCCTTGGAGTAAGGAGTTTGGTACTGTATGGTGCGGTACTTCCACGTTTTACAGAGATTGCATTATCCGTGGTTGGTGGTGTGATGGATACGCCCGTTGTCGATGCTGAAATCGAACGAATAGGTGGAACGTGCTTACTAAAATTATTACAACTGAATAGTCTTCTAATTATCTCCCGTCAAACTTTCCGAAATCTAAGAATCTTCGAATATATTTTCTTTTTTTCAAATATTTTATATTTTAGATATAAAAAAGATAACGACATTGGTAAAGATACTTCTGAGATAATACAATGACCATTTTTATATGTTTATTTGAAATGTGTTAAATATAGTTTTATAACGAACTACATGGTATATAACATTTCTATATATTCACATAAAGTAAAATTCAAGTTTTCAGTGTAAAAAATAGTGATCGTGAAGATAAACCCGATGAAATGTGATCTAGAAATAATCCTTTAAATCCGAATTCTACTACTGTTACGATTACACATGTCGTTACATATCGTGAATAACATAAAAATGGTTTAACGATCGATTTCGAATTCTATTGAATACTTTGACGGATCGTGATGGTTTTTGATAAAAAAAAAAAAGAAAAAAAAAGAAGAGTGATGTTATACAAAGGTTGAGTGGATCATCATCTGCTTTTTATACCGCGTTGATCCTTTATGATATTGTTATTTAAACATCAATATATATAATAGATTTGATTACTTTTATTGATATTAAATACTTACAATTGTATCGAGCATCAATCTGAGCTTGAAGTATACTTAAGCCTGGTGCGACTATAGCAGGTAAAGTCCTTGATCGTAAAAGAGGAGCCGGCCGACCTCCTGGACCTCTTCCTGCTCTGACATCTGGTTTGCATTCTACAACAGGTACACTGAAGCAAAAAATAACTTTAATTAGTATCCATTGTAATATACGTGTAAAGTTATATAACATTGTGATAATGATATCATTTATTTATACCCTAATATCCGCTATTGCAATAATTCAAAATAAATCATTTAAAGAAATGATATAATTTTTATTCGTAGGTATATATAAAAATTACTTTAAAAAATAAAATTATAATTTATTATAATTAAAACATGTAATCAAATTTACGTTAAACGTAAAAGTTAAATTCAAACGTGATTTAAATATTTCGCATACCTATTATATTACATTCACGGAATTCTGTAATATTAATTAATCTATATATATACGTGAGTATTCTCTATCGCTAGATTTCGACAGCTTTCAGACTGCTCTACATAATTGACTTAATTTACAAAACCATAAGCTGATTATTTAAATACCTATTTAAATGTTTTACTTCTAATTGCGCATTTACGTGATACTAATGAAATATAATACATATATGTATATAATATAATATATTATAAATATGAAAGCACAGATACCTATATCTAAATAAACCTTTCTAAATCTAACAATAAAAGTAGTTCGATAAAGTACATACAGACAATAAAGTTCACGCCTTTCTAAATTATCCGGTAAAAGGAAAATCTTACTTATAGTCCAAAGCAAAATAAAACCTGACAAAGTGATAGGACGAAGTTTTTAAAGAGTAAGAAAAGAGGAAACTGAAAGATGTCATCCAATGGCAATCGAGAACAACGTCTTTAAGCATCGTAGTGTGACGTAGTAGTCGTAGAAGAAAGACAACTAAATTCGCCGGCTGGTAACACCGTGTGGATGAACTCTCGTTTCTTTGAAGAGTGTTTGCCGGGGTCGTAGCATCGACCTGAGAGGAAGAAAGAAAAAGAGAGATAGAAGCTATGAAATAACCGGAACGAGCCATTGTCATGAAAGATAGGACCAATTCGATGGTATTTCTTCGACGGAAATTCATCTACCCAGACGACTTTCCGGTTACTCTCTTTCGACGTTAAGACCAGTAAATGGTAGTACAATTTAAAAGATGAGATTTCTTTTCCTTTCCTCCTTCAATAATTTATTATTCCTTATATGGGAATAAATAATTGTTTAAGGTGAGATAAAAGAGAAAAGAAAAAAGAAAGATCAGGGGGAAAAAAGATATTTAGTATAAAAAAGGGTCATTTGTTTCGTAAAGTATAATATAGAAGATTAATAGTAGAACTAGTATTCATTCAAGGTATATGCACTTTGACAAATACGATGAAACGTGAATTTCTTTTTTTCCTACAATTTACAAGGTATCGTTGTCAAGGGAACAATTTAAATTCTTGAACAAGTAATTCAAGTCACGATAGGCCCCATGATACTATCTGTATTTCACAACAGCTAGTCACTCGAATTTGTGTTTCTCTGGTCACTTATATGTTGTACTATCTTACGAAGAATAAATGTTAAAGGGCTACTAAGTCAGGAAAATTTGGAAAAAACTTTGAAAGAAATAAATTGTTCAAGCGTATCGTGTAATTTTTTTTTTTTTAATTGACAAGGAATATTAACCTTGTTTATATAGATATACTTTATTAATCGTGAATAACGAATCAATAATATTGGATTACAATCGTTAAAATACGATAACGAAGATTCAAATAGCGGAAGAAGAAACTTTATTGAAATTTATTTTGCTCTAAAATTGTTTGGAATCTTTATTGGAGAATTAACGATATGGTGGGATTTGTTGTAAAATAAAAAAAAGTAAAAAGTTAAAAAATGAATATACCTTTTTTCATCGACATATGTATATATATATAAAATCACATTCATCGAGAAATTTAATTAATCGTCAGTCAATTTCTCCTCCGATCCATAGCTGTCCGGTTTCTCTTCGTGTGCTTTATTGTAACGCATCGCTTTAAGTAATCGAGAAAAGTGTTTTACTGGAAATACTAAAAGCTTCTAAGGTTTAAGCATCTCGATGTTCTCATTACGTCAAATATAAAAATAAAAAATAAAAAACAAAAAGAGAGGAAAAAACTGGGAAAGTCCTTTACAAAAAATTAATAAAGTTTGCAAGAATTTCATGTTTGTGAAAAAAAGAAATAAAAATAAAAATGAAATAATAATTTGTGAAGAAAATCATATCGCGTAAATCACTTTTTGTTGCTTTTTCTCTACTACTATACATTTACCTACTATATTGTCTACAATAAAATTTAACGAAAAAAAAGAAAAAACGGAAAACTAGTAAAAAGAAAAAAGGAAGCGAATGCGTATAATTAATCTTTTTTATCGAAGAAATCTTTGGCACGCAAAAATTGAATTTAAGAAAGCAAATTTGCGCATAAGTTTTAACCGTAACATTTAAAAGTCAATAAACTTTGGAGAACAGAGATTGGAGACGTTGCAACAAAATATAACATCATGTTTCTCGTTAATTGTTGTACCTCCTTTTTCTATTCAAGATAGAAAATCGTTAAAGCCATTTACCTTTACCTATAATTTTCTTGTTAATTACAACAAACACTTTGTGTAACTATATTACTTTCATGCCAATTAAGTGAACGAACAATGCATGAGAAAAAAGTTCACTGATTTCGAGAAAAATATTTTATAGTACGATGATAAAAATATATAATTTTATATGCAATGTGAAACGAAAAAAAGTCTGTCCTATGTTTCACAAATACATGATATATACGTGGCAGAATATTTCATTGTACATTCGATAAAATTAACTTTATACTTTCATTATATATATATTTTTTTAGTTATGGGAACCAAACTAAAGTTTACCAGTATAAAATAAAATACGTATTATTTTTATATTCGCAAAAACGAATTCCGTTCAATTTTTGGTTTAATGAATTTTTAATATAACTTGTAATTAATTATTTTTCTAGTTCAACGGATCTGAACAAATTATTTACTTACGTGAAACAAATAGATGAATAATTATTTATATAATATTTATATATATGTAAAATTTGTGGAAAAAAGACTGGACAACCGGACGAACAGGACCGGTACTCGAACCCGGATCTTCCGCTTTCTGGGGGCTGCTCTTATCCATTTGAGTTACCCAGGGCCCACCGACAAATCTCTTTCCACGAATGCTTAATAAGTTTTTGGCATGGAGGCGCTCGTCCCACATATATGTCGGTTTTAAATTTAGTAAAATAATAATAAAAATCATAAATTTTACTCGAAATAACTAGAAGTTTTTGAAAACGTATAAAATGAAATATGAGATTGAAGTTTGATCCGCCTTTCAAATCTGCTTTTCTTTTCACAACAATACTCGCAGTTATCAGTTCTCATCTCTTTCTGTACTTTGAAAACCAATGTTCTGTAAATCTTGCTGTTCTATGGGATCTAATCTACTAATTAAATTTTAATTTTATATTAAATTTAAATTTTAATTACATGGCATCTTGTTAATTCTTATATTATATAGTTAAAGTATATAATTCTGCTTTGTTTCTTTTTCTCTACTACTACTTTAAATATATATATATATATATATATATATATATATATATATATATATATATATATATATATATAGGTAACCCTCCTATAACACGGTAGATAGGTTCCTAGAAAATGCCGTGTTGTTTGAGATCTAAAGCCATGAGCCAAAAACTTTTGTTTTCAGGCCATGGAGATGAAAAGAAATACTTTTCGCAACACTGTATCTTTAAGACGGCAAGCCTCGCCGTGGCTGTAAAAGTACAGTGTTGTACAAAGGTTTTTTGAAAGGAAACCGTGTTATAAGATGCCGTGTTGTAGGAAGGTTCCCGCAATTTATGAATCGTGTTATAGCGAAACCGTGTTATAAGATGCATGTTGTAGGAGGGCTATATGTATATAGTGTATTTCGATTTTCGGTTTTAGTTAATAAAGTTATACGTTAATAGTTCCGACGTCTCGTATGGGAAGTTCAGCTCGTTAGAAATCAAACCGTACGTTAAGGTGATGAGTACGACGTACTAATTTATCACGTTGAGTGCAGCTGTACGGGACGTGCACCGTTCAAGAGGTAATAAGTCACAATCGTGCCCTCGACATGACACCTTATTGTGGGTCACTGAATTTATTTGTCAGAATGAATATTTTTTCAATTGGAACCTGTTCGATTATAATAAGAAATATCGATCGTACATAACATTCTATACGACATGTTTTTCAGCGAAAATATGAATCTTTATGCATACGATTTGTTTTATTTCAAATATATAATTTAACCGTTTTATTATAAATATTTTTCAATATTATTATCGTCAATTTTTATTATATCTTTAATTTGTTAAAGATTCTATACTTATTTTAATATTACGCATAGATATTAGATGTACAATTTATGGAAAATATAAAACACAGTCGTAATGTACAATAATAATGAATAAAAGAAAAAAATATATATCATACGTTCTGTTATTTTGCATCGTATTTTAAACTCAACGCCAAAAGATTAATCACGATTATTTGCGGACGACCAAGATGGAATAGTAAAGAATAGGGGGTATTGTTCCTTAAAGGGCACAATCTACTTTCATTTAAATGCTTCTTGCATTGAATAGCGAAGCCGCGAATAAAATCGATGAAACGATTGGAACGATTGGTTGGTTGGGTTAGGGATAATTTTAGGGTCAAGTACGAGATCGAAAGACAGAAAAAAGAAGAGACGAGGGAAGGAAAAAAAGATAAAAAGAAAAAAAAAGCAGGATAGAGACTGTTCCAATTTCAGAACCCTTTACCTGCTTTTTTCCACTCTTTATCGGACAAATCCTACGTTCTGTCTGGACAATCCTCTTACGGAAGAACAATGATGCGCCTATGCGAGTGTACATACGTTTGACATTCACCACTCGCTTTTAGCTCCATTAAAAGATTTCAAGGTATACCAAATGGGGGCGTAGAGAGGAAGAATGAAAGAGAAAGAAAATAAACAGAGGGAGAAAGATGCATATAAAAATGAGTGAAAAGAATCGAACGTGTCACGCCGTCAGACAGTATCATCCATATATATATATTAAATGAAGCAAAAGAATATGCGAGTGTATTGTCTTGGAAGTTTTGCAGACGACAGTCCTTTATAAAACGTCTATGAAAATCGTTCGAATCATTTTTCCATTCATTTCATTTCCGTTCCATTTGGTACGTTCGAATTTTATCAATTTATTTGTGGTTGAGAAAAAAAATACATGGTCAAAGAAATAGATATACGATTAATTTGAAAATGTTATTTTTGTCGAAATAAATTGGGAACGTGTTTTATTAAAAGAACGTATCAGGAATGTGTTAAGTAAATTATTCCAAGAATATCTTTATTCGATTGATAAAAATAATTTCCATATATACGTCGATAATCGTTAAATATAAAACACATTCTTTTGTGATAACGAAAGGGTAACAATTATCGATAACTATAACATGAGATCTTTTTTTTCTTTTATAAAATATTTTTAAATCGGTAAAACTCATTAAAATTGTACTCGATCGATTTTCGATTCTCGTTGCGTGTTCAAGGACTCGTGGGAATCGACTAGAAATTTTTCGTATATTAGATTAACTAAATCCATTATTTTGATTATATAAAAAAAATTTGATAGTAAATCTATTTGAATTATTTATTTCATTAAAGACAATTCACTATACAAATTATAAATTAAAACACGAAGATGGATAAAAATAAAAGTCAATAAAAATGATCATAAACGAATAATGAATATAATTATTACAATTTTGACATATAATTTAATCGAAACAATGACATTAGAATTAAAGATACGATTCAGATAGAATATAAATAATTTTCATTTAATCTTCATACATCATTCATTCGATTTTCCATTCACTATTTCTTATTATTAAATTCCAAAAACCATTAATAATTAAACATCAGTTGTGATAAGAAAATAAATAATAATAATTTATTTCTTGCAAAAGAGAAAAAAAATAACTGGGATGTTATATCGTGATAGAGCGCATTTGACGTCGAGTAGCAATTAAAGAAACTCAGTAACAAAACGTTCATTAATTAAGACGAGTTTAAATGCCATAAATTTATGAAATTTCTCTAAGAAAAGTTCGTTAATTAACTTACCACTAACACTTTTTTTATATTGCTTTTTAATTTTAATCCTTTTTTTTTCTTTTTTTTACAAATTCTAAGAAAACATGCGAAGCATAAAACGATGTAACAAGTATTTTCGTTTTAAATTTATATCAATATGTTTTACAATGATTTAAATATTTTTTTTTATCTTGTCTCGAGGAAAATGTTTCTTTTAAATGAGTAACAGCACTCATTTGAAAATTGAGTTAATCGACCTTAATTTTCTTCGTTATGATCGCGAAAGCTCTACCGAGCGTTCATACTGTTCGTCACCGCATTTACGAACAATTGCTTTGTTACTGATTGTAACTAACGATCCCGCTCGGATTCACCCATATCTCATATCCATTTCAATTCGTTCATGCTTGCGAAACGACGAATTCAATCGTGGAACGAAAAATATTAGACGAATATTATTTTTAAACTATCTCGTTATCTTCAGAAGGATTTCTTGTAAGAATTTTTTATCAAAGTAACGATCTTTTGTAATAAATGATTTTCAAATTATATTCCAAAAATTCGTTCATTCAAGAAAAAAAAAACGAGAAATTACTAATCCCACCTAACAAGGAAAATCCTTTTTTCAAACTATATTTTTTTTTATTAATTTTGATAGATCAGTTTTTTCTATGAAGAAAATCGGGTTTCCGGGGTTGCGTCAGGTTTCTCTTTTTTTTTTTTTATGAAATAAAAAATAACAACACACACGTGACTAATTGTCGAGAGAAGAAAAGACAAATCGGGAAGCATTGGTCGACCCTTCCTTCGTTGTTCCTTTGTCTTTGTGTCACGAATGACGAATTCCTTTGACTTCCGTCTCCCGATCGAAAAAAGACGAGATCATAAGATAAACGAAAGATCACAAAGCAAAGTTCTCTCCCTATCCTCTATATCTCTCTCCCTTTTTTCTTTCTCCGAAACTCGATCAATAATCCTTCATATTCCTTTATAGTTAAATCTTTCATCCTTCTTATCTTATTAGCTTATTTTTGTTTTATTAACAAAATTTGGCAATTTTCTTAATTATCAATCTTAATTTATTGATATAGTTTTCACTTAAATTATTGTACAAATTTACGATTTGGTCATCAACTTTTGATAAAAGATAAGTAAGTACTACAAAAAAAACTGATGAAAAGATCCAATAAATGCGAAATAATCTTTACCTAATATAAGGTACAAAAGAAAAAGAGAAAGGGAGAGAGAGAAGAAGAAAAAGGAAAAGGGAAGGAAGGTAGAGAGTATATCAGACAAGGTAGCACTTTGTATCAATGCTGAAAACCACGTACTCATTAGCCCAAAGTATCGACTGAAAGTAAAGTGGAAGTGGTAGTAGTAGAATGTTGATATGAATATATGTATTACGTTAATTAAGGTCAGACGGAAATAGAAGACACATCTTTACTATCTTGCTCTCCCTTGTTTTTTTTTTATCCTTCGAACTTTTAGTCAATAGCTAATTCCAATTACAATCAGTTAGATCCTCCACGATTTTGAACCAATTCATTTCATTGAACTTTTATACAGGTGGTATTAATTAATAACCGTTCCGCTGTCCCTCTCGACTTTTCGTAAGAATATTTTCAACAAAAAGAAAAAAAAAACTTGAATTTTATACGCACATATATTATAATTACATTAAAATAATTCTTTTCTTTTTTTTCTTTTTTATTTTCTTTTTTTCTTGTTTACCTTTTCTTTATTCCCTTTTTTGTCTCAATCTCACGAACAACTCATCGTTAACGGATTCTTCCCTGGAGAGAAAGTTAAAAGATGGTCAAACTTTCTATACTCGAGTTGAAATTTAAACCCTCTTTTCTTTTCCTAACACTACCATCACTTTCTCAACGACTATACGTTTGTCTCTATCTTCCTCTTTTTCTGTATCTTTCCTTCTCTTTCCCTTTCATTTTATTTTTCTCTTTCTTGGTTTTTTTCTGTCTTCTTTCGCTTTTCTTGTATCGAAGAAAAGTAGCACAATAAAATTTCTCTTGGAAGGACTGGTACACCCTCAATCCTGGTTTTCTTCCACTTTTAAGATCTCACAAAGATCCCCGTAGCTTTTATCGAAAACGTATGGTAAGGAAAAAGAATGCTTCTAGTGAATTCGTTTTTTGTTAAATTGTTGGTTTTTGAAAAAAAGAAAAAAGGCAAATAGAGTAAAACTCCAGTAATAATCGTTCGTTTTAATATTGTTATAAAATTATTAAAGTTAAATATTAATTATTATTTTCTTATATTGATGAGATTATAATCAAGTATCAGTAAGAGAAAAAAAAGAAACTAAATAGAAAGTATAAATAGATATTATTGCTATTAGTTTTAAATGATTAGAAAAAAAAACATTACAAAATTAAATAATTCATCTTCGTACAAAATTGACGAAATTAAAACGAACGAAGGAATAAAATAAATATATTTTTTTAAGCGGTAATAATGCAAGTTAAAAGAAAGATAAAAGTTGAATATTACTCGTGTCAAATGCACGTTAACAAAAGTATAAAATATCGTTAAAGTATAAAACAAAAAGAGAGATAGAGAGAGAAAAAAGAGAAGAAATTTTCCAAAGTAAAACGTGTTCGACTTTGATCCGATAGAGATCGATGGAAACTATTAACCATGAGAAAGATAGATGCAACTAGAGAACAATAAAATACAATTACCCATAGACAAAGATCTCTTTAATTATAAGATAGTAGCGATCAAAGCGATCTAGAACCGTTTTCATTATTTTCTAATATAAATACAATTATCTTTTAATGAAATGATTATCTAATATTTCTTATCATTTAATCCAAATGACATTTGTTGGTAAAATTTAACCTTTCAATTTTAAAGTTTTATTGTTTTTTATTATTTGTTTAAATAAATATAGTAAATTATATCTGAAATATCAGGCGTAACAATTAATACTCGTTACCTTTTTTAAAAAATGTAGTATTTATTAATAAAGTTATCATATATATATACCATCTATTATCTTTAGAAATAATCTATGATTTCCTATTACTTTGGTTCATTTTTCAGACAACTATCGAATTCCTTGACGAAAAAAATACGACGATTTCGATTCAACGAATTTAATATCAAGACACCTAATATATGTAGGTCAATAGAATAATAATCGATATGCCATTTGTACAATCAAACGATCGGAATTCCATAATATTGTGGCTTGACTAATAAAGAAGAATACAGTGTAATGAAAAAGATAAATCATTCTTGAGAGAAAAAAAGAGAAAGAGAAAGAGAAAGAGAGAGAATTATTTTAAGTTAAGTTAAGTTATTAAAAGAGTAGAAAGTACAAGAGAAATATTTAAGAGAAGTTTTCAATCATAAATAAAAATGTTCCGTTACATCTCATCTTATTTTTGCATTCTTTTATCTGAGAATGAAGGATTATACTAAAAACATAGAAGGAAAAAAGAGAAAGAGAGAAAGAGAAAAAGAGAGAGAAAAAGAGAGAGAGATAGAGAGCTTTATAAAATTTCGACAAGTTGCAATCGATTATGAAGGTCACGAAGCTCAACGTGCATGTTGCTTTTCAATACATAAATCGAGTCACTATGTTACGATACTGGCGACATTCCAGAAACGATAAGAGTCTCTCTTACTTCCTTTCTTTTCCTTCCTCTTCGTATCTTTGTTTCTCCTCTTCTTTTCGAAATGCAAAGTATGCATATGTACGTAACGTCATGTCTCGTATTCCGCCTGTTTCTCTTCTCGAAACATAGTTTTTATCTCGATCAACCTAAGTTTTGAAAAATCATTTTCTTATTCGGTTAATATTGATCAATTTAAAAAAAAAAAAGATTAAAAAAACAAGATTAATTTAAGCGACAATGTTATATTACAAAAGAGAATACTTTACTACAGATTTAAAAAAATGGATTAAAGTCAAAATACATTTAAACGATTTTAATATCTACGATTTTTTTAATAATATAAATAAATGTAATATAATATAAATCATAAAGTTAATCATATTAATTTTTTAACTTTAATCCACTGTCATAATTAACAAATATAAATTATTTCGATCGATATTCTGAAAGTAGTTTAAATATATCGTAGTAATTATTATTATGTCATTTTTATAATCTATTATGATATATATATATTTTTTAATTATTATATACAGATAAAACGACATATTTCTTTTGAAACAAAAAAATCATTCAAGAAACAATCAGTAATAAAGATTGTCCGAAAAATCAACGATTTATACTTAATGATAATATTTAAGTAACCATTTACTTTTCCAATCTATGGAGTGAGAAACATCGAAGAAGCTGGACATGTTCGTTATTTTATCACTCTAACGTGGTGAGAAACTTTGGAAAAGATAAAAAAAAAGCAAATAAAGAAAGAGAGAGAGAAAAAAATCGTCGTATGAAACTTCGAGAATACTTTATTTGATAGCTTAGTATCGAAAGACCCTTCTAGTCTGAAATGTTCTGAACGGATAGGAAGTTCGTCGAGAAAATGAAAGGTCTCTCGAAAACGCAAACACACGTATGAGTTTGTTCACATGAACGTATTGCGTATATATACTCATGCATTTGTAGAGAAGAAACTTTACCGAGTCGAGCAAGGAAAATCCAGCAATAAGCGTCCCTAATAAAAACGATTTTGAAGCCGTTCGATTTTATTGGATGGATAGTGAAAGAACTTTGAAAAGGGCAAGGAACTCGAATAAATAATAATTAGGGGTTCCCATTACAAAATTGGACTTTTAGGATTGTATAGAAAACATATACAAGTATTATTCCGATTGGATATTGATACAAAAAAAAAGAAAAAAGAAAAAATAGCTTTCTTCGAGTATAAACATTTTTAACAGAAACACGTGATTTGACATTATAAGCTTGCAAAAAAGAAAGAAAAAATTTATCTTCTGTGGTAATATTTGTATTTTTGTTTTAATGAAAAAAAAAAGAAATAAACAAGACAAAAAATTATTCAAAAAAATAAATAAGTAAAAATAGAATGGTTATTCGTGTTTGGTTGTAGAAAGAAATCTCTCTGTATTTTTCCATAATTTCATAATTCGTTTACACGAAAATTCTATGAAAAGGAGAAAGACGAAGGTAACACATAGCTGATATTTTGCGCTTGACAGAATAATCCAACGAGCTTAAAAGGATTCAGAAATTCTTTTCCTGGAAATACGAGAAATAAGAAATTTCTCGACATAGGTATATAGTCCTAACTTTCTTCCCATGCTCATTTTCTCGTTCTTCTTCTTTATAGTCGTTATTTTTTTCATTTTTTTTTCTACTCTGTAACTTTCAATTCGTTTTTTAACACTCCATTTCATTAGTAAGATGTATTCGATACCAAAAGGAAAGATTTAAAAAATGACGCTATCCTAACTCCCCAACCCTCCCACTTGCCCGACGAAATAATTTTCAGCACGTTGATTCTTGATCGTTCCAATAGCGGAAAAAGTAGACGTCGCCAGAAGGAATTTTTGCAATTTTCTTATCCACTTGCTGTTAGACACGATTAGATTACTATTGGGAAAATTGGAGACGTCAATCGAAGCTTCTCGTTTTTTCTCATCAAATGTAAGATCTCTCCATTTGTTACAAATATTTTCAAAGATGTCTTTCTTTTTGAAAATTTTTCAATCTCGGAGTAATTGGTAACTATATTCAAATCTACATATATATATATAAACATCTACTACTTTCAAATATTAATCTTCAAAAACGCAAAGTAGAATTCACTAAATATCTAGATCAAGCATTGTTGTTTGGTTCAGTCATATACATATATATAATCTCTTATACATTAAAATAAACTTCGCATCAACGTAGAACTAAAAAAATATATCTACATCATTGCGCTCTATTTAATATTTTACAGTTCTTTTTATGTACGTATTATAATTAAAAAGAAAAAGAAAAAAAACATTTCTGTGGTCCTCTGATTATCAAGGTTACGTGTCGAATAATATAATATACGTTCATCGTAGTTATATATAATTTCAAATAAAAAAAAAACAATATTCGCGCTTAGTTGTTTATCGATGTTACGTAAGCTTTCGCTACAGAGTGTGATATCTCATGGTAGAAAAACTTGGAATCAGAATTGAAAAGTAGGAGAGTCCTCGCTAGAAATCTGACTCGTCGAATAGATTGAAACTTCGATGGTGGTCGACCCCGTACCGTTTCATTAAGCCTACGTGACGAAGTGCCCTCGTGCGAATAAAGCAGTGTAAAAGTGCGACGCGATACGTCAGGGAACTAGGTCACCCGTTAGATACATGCATATATACATACATACGTAGATTTTAAGTCAGCCCACGTATGCATATATTTATGTATATATATATATATATATATATATATATATAGACGTCTCACATTTCGATTCGTTTGCCTTTATTTTTTTTTTTGCATTCTCTCTATGTCAAGGTCAAGTGTACGAACCGAAAAAACATACAATCGAGATTTTTTCTACCGTAAAATTGTTTAATGAATATTAATTAAAAAAAAAAAGAAAACTATATAAAACAAGTCGATTATAATTCACTCCATTAATTTTTCCAAAAATTCCCTACCTCCCCCAATGAAACTAATCAGCAATCTTACGCTCGATTTCCTTCGACAAAGACTTGTTCTACCTTTTTTTTCTTTTCTCTATCAAAAAGAATTTGGTGGTTAAATTTGGTGAAGAAGTGTTAAGAAAAAAAGAAGTTTATTTTTAATGAATTCTTAATCGACGTTGAGATTAATTTTATTACTAAAATATATACTACTCGAATATTTATTATTCTTAAAAGATTATTACGAAATTTAATATTTAAATTTTATCTGCCTTTAATTATCAAGCAGAATCGTTATACAACTTTGAAGGATTTGAAGGATCAATTGAGAGATTAGTACTAAGTGATTAACGAAAACTTATCAAATTTAAAAGCGCTACATAACTATTTGAAAAAGTTTTCACTTTAAGATAACGATCATTATAAGACTATCTAGAGCTACGATTTATTATCTTCTCAAATAACTCGACATGAATTTATCTATATAACCAACTATTCCATCTTTATTTATACGATAAAATCAAAGTTTACAATTGATTCTGTAAATAGGTTGAACTTTTAAAAGACATGTTGTAACATATTTCGTAAAGTTATAAAATCGTAGAAAATTATTTTCGTACAATTTAAAGTAAAATTGATTGATTCCAAGAAAAAAGAATTCACACCATCTTATAATTATTGCAAACGAACCAGAATAACCAAATGTTTCATTAATTTCACAACGACCTTGATCTCCATCAAAAGTTTTTGTTTCCCAGACAATTTATCGTATTAAACCCTTATATAAGATTATTCTCCCCCTTTTTGAACACTTGATGGTTTCTACTTTAATACTTTAGAAAAAAGAACATAACGACTAAAGGTGAAGATAAAGGCCAAAAGATTTCGAAAGAATTTTTGGCAAATGGTGCTGCCAATCTTAATGATTCTTGAAAGTTGTTAACGATGAAATATGAGGACATTTTAAGAAGAATACGATTTCTAAATGTTCTCAGGAAATAATTTATAACTTCGCTTGTTATATAATTAAAGAGTCGTGTAATTTCATTTTACAAAAAATCGATCATTGCATCTATACCAAAAAAATGCAGTTGTACGAGTTTCTAATAATTGAAGTATGAAAAACCTTTCATTTTAATATCTAATATTTCTTTAATATACTGCTAAAAAATACGTTTTTTCATGCAAAAATTTCATACAATATAAGTTTTGCAAAACAAATTAGTAGAAAAATTAAATGTGAAACGTGACAGGAAAGTTAAAATTTTCAGATTATTCATTTTGCTTCGTGATGAATATTTGTGTTTTATGCATTGAAATTGTTACGAACAGGAAATCTATTAAATAGGACAACAAATCGTTTTAAACAATATCGTTGAAAATATTTCCAATTTTTTCGAAAGAGAATATCAATGCGAATCAAACGAGTATATAAAATATATGTTTTCATCAATATTTCATGGAGTTACGGCAATTTGAAACTTAAAAGATCCACAACCACAATTACAGTTACAGTTATAGCTAAAGTTATAACCGTAATTGCAGTCATTACAATTATAACTATAGCTGTAAATATTACTTGTAACTACATCGTGTTACTTTACCATTTAACTGTAACACTAAACTGTAACCCTACAACTGTAACTGTGGTTGTTTTTGTAGCTATGGCAATGGGTTGTGTTATACTGAGCTGTATATTTTGACACACATTATTAAATTTCAATGTGTTATAACTCGATTAAATATCAGTAAAAAAATATAAGCTTCAGCCGTTCCCTCAGTTTATATTGTTATTTTTTATAACTTTTATTTGATTTAAAATATCCATTTCCAATAAAAAGGATATTTTTATTACTTCCATATTTTAAATAACACCGCAATATATATTACGTTTCTTCTCTCAAAATTTAGGAAATTTATTTAAAACATTTGCCTATAAATATATTTCCATTTGCAACATGTAAAAGCATAAGTTTAGAAATAATAAGACATGTATGCGATGCAACAATACGAAGATTACAACTTTGCATTGGCGTTAACGGTCACCACTTCGAACATCTTCTGCAATATAAAAAAACTTTATTTTCTACCACATTTGACCTCGCATGATCTTAAATAATAGCTCGTTAAATTCGTCTCAACATTTGCCGTTCAACATTCGTCTCCTCTATGCTTTCACCCACGCAAAAAACGTTCAAGCCAAAAAATGCCCCTCATCATGCCATGTAAGTTGCGTATAAAAAATTTTTCATATTGTTATAAACAACGACAATATTCTAACTGGACAGAGATATTGCCCCATCCTGTATATATATGTGTGTAATGTGTAATTTATTATATATCGAGATAATATATAAGATATTAAAAACATAAAAATTATTTCGAAGTGATTTGCATAATTTTAATCATTTCTATCTGAAAAATAGTTTCCTTTAAAATATGTGTCAGTTAAAATTTTGTAGATGTTCGAATTTTTTAAGCAGTTCTTTAAAAGATTAACCCTCGTAAAACCTTAGTTTAATCGTAAGCTTTCTTTCAAGTCAACCTTTGTTCATTAAATTCAAAATCCAATGGGAGACCAAAATTCTCTTTGTCGATATAATATAATGACACGAGAGAATGGGATCCTTTGATAAAAACTTCAAAGTAAGACTTTTAAATGGTCGCTTACAAGCGCGTTGAACACGAGGGGATTTCTCGAACTAACATTATCAAGGAGTTGCGTGTTAAGAATAAAAATTTGATATCTTTTTCTTTCTCCAAGGCGTTAACTTATTTTTCCAGGATAATTTTCAAACAAAAAGAGGAGGATGAATCCCAATTACCTGGAAATTGCTTGCTCGAAACTTCTTTCACTTCTTTTTATACTACTGAAAATAAAATTTCTTTTTTATTCCACTTGCGAGTAAAATGATACGAATTATCTTAATTAAATGATACCATATATATGTATTTTGAAAATAATTATATTTAATGATATAACCTATGTAAATAAATTGATTAAACATGGATCTTACAACAAATTCTTATATTTAAAATGAGTAATAAGAGAAATAAGTAATCTTATGTAATGGATCTGAACGATTTTGGTCTAACATTTCGTTCGTTTTATTACTCATTTTACTACTTGTTTTATCTTTGTCACTTTACTCTCCTGACAATGATCTTCAGATCAAAGGTATCCATGTTGTATGTTCACACTGTTACCAAGGTGTTTAACGACGATCGAAGGTACGTTCTACATGAACTTTGTTACGTCAAAGGATAGAAAATGTACGCTTACTATACATATTTCAACCTACAATTTATTGTCATTAAGTACTAATGATATCTATAAATAACAAGATATCACTCATAACAAACTATCTTAAAATACTATTGCATAATAATATTTTATTTATTCTGAATTGACATTAAATGAGGACTAACAAAAATATAAATAAAAGTATATATTTTCCTAATTCATGTTATCGATAAGCAGTCATTTTGATTAATCCAATTATTATATACCATAATTGTCAACATTTCTGGTATTAAAAATCGTGCTTTAAATGAAACTTCATTAACATCTTTGTTCTATTGATTGAAAGCTTTGAGACATTAATTAATATCGATACATAATGTGTCCAATATAGTATGTCTTATTCATAGAGAAGCTTATATAAGTTTAATAACGTATCTAAGTAAACATTAAATATGTAATTACTCATAAAATGAATCAAAGAAATATCAAATAAATAAAATAAGATTATAACAAATGAATTAAATATAAATGTACAATCTTATTATAAAACGTGTTATTTTGCAAAAAATCATTTCCGATTTTCACATGATTCAATAGACACAAAAATGACTAAAATAAATATCAAAGAAAGGTAAAGGAAAATAAGCCAAGTGACACAACTAAAAATCAATTCGCGCTTGTTTGAGTATCATTCGTCAATCCATTTTCTCTTATCATGTATCCACTTCATTAAGCGTGTATTCATTTCTGAATAAACTGTAGATATATAAAAATCAAAAGATCTCCAAATCGTACCCAATCTTTCCAAAGCGATATATACTCGCATCGAAATCGATCTGTATTATAACAAGTTCGATTGAAAAATTTAATTAAAGCCTTAGCCAAAGATCCATAATAAAATTTAATTAATATTTGCATACGATGTTTTATGTCAACAAGAAAAGAAATAGGATATATGATTGAAAGTTTTTTTTTGTTTCCATTCTGATTAGATTTTCTTCACCTAAACTCGATGATCAATATAAAGGGAGACGTCTCTTTTTCCAGCTTTTGTACTCTTTTACGATAACCACGTGATCGCATTTACGACGCCCTTACGACGCCCTTAAGAATAGTGAATTCATCGTAGAAAAATACATATTACCTAGCACAACTACGATTCTGTAAATCATTCCTCCTCGCTTTGAAACATTCAATCGATGGAAGTACCTATATACGCATATATATGTATATGTAGAATATACATATAACATACATAGAACATACGCATAATACATAATGTAATATGTTTGGATAATGAGTACTACTTGGATAGGTTCAACCATCATTCGATTTTAAGAGGATTCGCATCATTTTACAATTTTACTCGCAAATAAATACTCGCTAATAATCACTTTAACACAATGTTAAATTGTTCATCATATTATCGTGCAAATATACGTATATTATACACCTATATCTTAAGAATATACCAATTTAATTCGAAATAAATATCCTTCAATCGTGATAAACTATATGTTTTATTTTCAATCAATAAGATTGATATATTTATTGGAAAAAAAAAAAGAAAAAACTGATAGAAGTCGTCAAAATTTTTCGATCTAACAACGTTGATTAAGTGGACAAAGATAGTAATAACATAACTGAGACTTGAAAGTTTAATAAATTCGATCAATGTAATATATCCAATATCATTTATCGATGTCGACACCTTACCTATATTTATTTAACTTGGAGAAAAAAAAGAATACTAATACATACACACACATAACAAAAAAATAAAAGCTTGGATGATACATCTTTTCGTAATTTACTATACCCGCCTACGATTTTTCAACTACATAGTACGTCGTATTGATCGATCATGAGTATGTATTCAATGAAAAACGTTGGTATAAGAGATTCGCTTGGATTATACACTTGTACTTTGGATCATTTTAACACCAAGAAAGCTTTCATCTATTGCTTTTTTTTCTTTTTTATATATCTGAAACTACTTCAAAGAATATTCTTCGAAATATTTTACCTTTATCTTAATCTTGTAACCTTTAGATTAGGGTTTACTCGTTATATCTATTATGAATTAGGTTCTCGTATGAACCTTCAGAATGAAATGTTCTCGTTGCATCATTAATCTGTCTAGTTTAACACTACGGATAGTTACTCTCATACCAGTTTTCAGTACGTCAATAATTAATCTATTTGTCTTCGTTATTCGCATTGCATCACACAACTCTGATTGAACTGCATCATACTGTAAACCTTTATTGACCCTTTGAGAAATCTTTATCAAACTGTACACATACAATATACAGGATGTTTCATTTGAAATTATAATACATATTTGATTATCTTCAATCCTATTGATTTCATAGAAAAGATTGAAAGAGAAATGTAATATTTCAGAAAAGGTACTTTTAAGATTTTTTAAGATATGGAAATAATAATAACTTTTTCTAATAAATACAAATCGATATTTAAAACCAAACAGAAATTTTGTTGAAAATATCAATACAAATTCCACGAACATTTGTAGAATACTTCTCTTATGTGTATAATATTTTATTGAGTTATGACGCCACGAAGTTTAACAAACTATGTAATCGAAAGAATCTGATTAATTTTCCTATAAACATTTAATAACTAACAAATTCATCAATACATTTCGTTTGTTTGTTTTTTTTTTTCATTTTTATTGATTTATATTTGTTTTCTCTTTATACATTTTCGAAATTGTAATCATTTAAAACAATCATAAAAGAATGTTATTACAATAACTCGTTCTTTCCGCATTTTATTGCGGTCTTGTTTTCAAATGAATCAATAAAGAAAAAATATACACATATATATAAAGTTAATAAATTAAATTAATTAAATAAATTATCTGCAACGCACGAGAAAATTTTATATTTGCCCTTTAATTTTTCCTACGACGATTGATATTGATCGAAAATTTTGATATGTAGAAGACTCTGAAAAAAAAGTAGTTACCCAACGTTGATTTATTAAAATATGAATTGAATATAATTGAAAATTCGAAATATTAAATGGCCTCGAGGATGAAACAAGTTCTATTATCTCAGTCGGTTCGTTAGCAACTTATTTTATTTTATAATCAACTGTGATTTTCTAAAATGTTGAAAATTAGTTCAAGCTTATTAGATAGAAACGAATTATAAACGTTCATTGAATTATAGTTCACGCAATTAATGCTAGAAAGTCGACAATGATAAACGACAGTTATTGCTTATCGTATGCAAAGCATATAACATCGAATAAGCAATTGTAGCTAATAGTAACCAACTATAACTGTAGTTTATCTTAATGATCTATATTTATTCTCCGACATATTATCAGTATTTTTAACGAGTGTCAAACGTTTCAAATAAAAAGTCAATACAATATTTTTTGTTTATACGTTTTCCGAAAAATTACATATTACGCTTGACACACAATTCACGGAATTCTCTGTTCTATGATAAAAAAAATAATTGGAAAATTTCAGTCTTGTCGAATACGATGTCAAAGAAGAAAAAACAAAAAACAAAAAATTAAACCAAAAAAAAGTTCAAATTCGGAGCTAGAAAGGTACGTGCCATTTTACTCGTTAATTGCGACTGCGGACAAATAAACCAGAGGAAAACTTTCTCTAATAAGATCTCCGATAAGTTTCTCAGCTCGTCTGAAAGGGAAGCTTGGTAAATGTTGACTTCCTTTTTTTTTGTTCTCTCATTTGTCCTTACCCTAAGCGTAATTTCATGAGGATTATAAAAGTAATCTATAAGTGAAATTTGTCTTTGCTTTCGATTATAGATTGAAAAAGGATTTTTCTGATAGGTTCTAAGGAAAACGATACAATCGTCCTTGCTATTGAGAGAGAGAGAGAGAGAGAGAGAGGATTATAAGGTCGTTTATATAATAGGAAAATCGATATCTTGGTCGAAGATGCCAAGCCAATACGGATACTGCATAGATAAGAAACGCAACGTTCTAGGAAACATTATGTCAAACGTAAAACATTTAAAATAACGACCCTAGATATTCAATGCTACCGATAATAAATTATTATCACTGACACATATCGTTTTCCACGTAATGAATCTTTTCAGACCAATAACTTGTCTCACATCTGGACATTTAAAAAAAAAAACGAAAAAGAAGTAAAGCTATTTTTTACAGTTTCAAGTTATACAAGAATAAAATACAAGAGCATACTAAAATACGAAATATACATGATCCATTCCTTACCATTATGTATATGTAACTTTAGAGTATTTTAAAGCTTTTTCCTTGTCAACCGAGAACTTGTCGAAGTATTGATACGTAAAGTGCATAGAAATATATATCATATTGTCGAGATCGAAAAGATTGAATATTTTTTAATAAATAACAATTTAACACGTATAGATTTGATAAAGTTAATATTAAGTGACTGAGAATTATTATTAATAGATAAAAAAACGAAAGAAAAGTTTTTTCTTTTTTTTATATATAATTACGTTAATATAAGTTGTACGTTTCTTTTCTATCTGGTATTATAATGAATAATAAGTATTGTAGGGGAGTTTTAAGTATCGAAGAGTAAACATAGATAAGTAGGTAGGCGACGAAAGACTAAAGGGAAAAGGATCCGATGGTCGAAATAAAGAAAGACGATGCGTGGTCTGTTCTTTGTAAGTTGAATAAGTTGTGTGTGTAAGTCTTGAAGGTTCTCGAGCGATATCGGTGATTTGTTTATTGGACCGAGTTGGACGTTGGGAAAATTCGAGAACGGTTCGGAAAATGGTTTATCCCTCAGGGATGCAGTGTGGGGGAAGAAATTCATAAGGAGAGTACAGTCACAGGTCTGCGGGCGTGAAGGAGCGTGGTGAGAACCGAGCGACGAGAGCGAGTAACAAAAGCGATACGATATGAACGATTAGAGAGTGATTAGCGAGTGAATAGCGAATGAGTAGCGAGTTGCGGTAAGATTGCGGATATTCGCAGGTTTCGTGCGTTTTGTGAAGTGGGGAGTGAGTGTGGAAAATTGTGAATTGCAATTGTATACTGATTATACTTGTCGAAATAAAGAATATCTTCTATATCTTAAATGGTACCGGCAACACGGGGAGATTAGATATCCTTAGCCAGATACATAATAATTGATTTCTCTACAGTATTATATATTTTAAATTTTCTTATTCTTATCGTCGCGTGTAATCGTGTACTTTTCCATTACCACGTCTTTGAAGTTAAATGAAAATGTTTCTTCAATGGTCTTAGAAAAAAATGCGAAGTAGTTTTCGGAATCATATATCCAAAGGAAAGACGTGAAAATAGTTTTGACGTCTACGATAAAATATTACAGAGGATTTCACGCTTTCAACGATGAATATTTATGTATCTTTTTTATCACTTTATTTTCCTTAGTTTTTCCTTGATATTCGAATCCCAATGTGATCATGATTTTTTATTACAAGTATTGTCACAGAACAAGAATAAATGTTATATTATTTCTTATGTATTTCAGATCAATCAATGATTTCATATTCTTATATAAATCTATTTTTGTGTGCATTTATAAAAACATGTATTTATTAAACTATCAATCTGTGTTATCGTACAATAATTATTTGTGAAAAATTTACAGAAATCATATAAATTGGCATTGATTTATTATAGTGATATCAAAACGAAATTATTATTTTATTTTATTACTAATCTTAATAATTGATCAATCTTTAAGAAAATTTATATTATTTCCAATTAAATGCAGAACAATAATAAATGATACAATTTATAAATAAAAAATAAAACAATATTTATAATTATAATTAAAAAAATAAAGTGAACACAACAAAATCGATAACATAGAATGCAACATTTTAATTTCAAATTTAAAAACAGTTATTTCATTTTTTCAAATTCGTTTAATTTTAATTACGTTTGGCTTATTATTTCATAGTGTTTACAACATTTATATTGTACAATATTATATTCAAATATGACTTTGGTCACGTAAATTAATTAATTTTTATTTTACTTTCCTAATGAAAAGACAATTTTTCTTTTCTCTCTCTCTCCCTCTATCATATTTTCTCTTTAATTTATAAGAACTATTAAAATGTACAAATTTCGGTTAATTGCAGAAACTCTGACTAGAACGTAGAAATTCTCTGGATCTGTGGACACATCGAATACCATATGTGTACAGACCAGAATGGTGTATCCACAGTATTCAACGAAGCGTGACAGAAACCCAGAGAGCTTATGTATATGTATGCATGTATGTATTTATGTATGTATGTATGTATGTATGTATGTATGTATGTATGTATGTATGTATGTATGTATGTATGTATGTATGTATGTATGTATGTATGTATGTATGTATGTATGTATGTATATGTATCTATATACCTGCCAGTTTCACAGTCTATACATTTTAACACATCTATACATATGCTTGCATACATATGTTGCTCTTCATTCTACATAATGCAACGCATGCGCAATCTTGACTCGTAAAGCTTCGACTGGCTTACTCGTAAGGAAGTGTAACAACCCATCGTTCGTTTCGTAAACATAACTTCAACATACAAATATAAATCGAGCGTATATAGTACATTGATGTAATTTCCTATTTCAAGATATCCCGGACTTTATTTATATTTAAATGTATTCTTTGTTATTTATACATTTTATCCTACCATCAAAATAATGCATCTGGAAATACAATAAAACATGGTGAATTTAACAAAACTAATATATTCTTTTATTTTCATTTACATTTTCTCAATCTTTGTGTGTTTTCTTTCGTATTACCTTTGAATTGATTTCCTTCACATGCGAAATTGCAAATCGATCGGAAGGAAAGTACTCATTGTCAGCGATTTTAAATTCACGCGTGGACCATTAATTCTCAAGAATTTCGAAATCATTTTCAAGATTTTCTTCTTTCCATCACTTTTTCTATTGCTGTTTTGGGGTACTTCAATCTCGGATTGCTAAATTATAAAAAGAGAAAAAGATTTAAACGATTTTACTATTCATTTGCTTTTTAAAGACTCCGTTAATTTTTATTTATTTCCATTTAATTTTAATTTCATTTTTTATTTTGATATCTGATCGATATCAATGAAATAAAGAAAAAACAAAAATATATTTCTTATTAAATACTATAAACTAAAATTGTACTATTTAATAAATAACGATGCATATAATAATAAATAATTATAAACAAAGAAAGCTTTTTATTTCGATTTGCATTTCAACTTTCTCAAATTTGTTCAATATTTTATATTTTACTATCTTAATTAAAGGTTATATATAAAATATAACGATAGAAATGTTATTCTATTTTTCAATTTATAGTTATAATCACATTTTAATAAATATAAAGTCTTACCTTCTACAATTCAAATAGAGTAATCTTTCTTTCTTTCTATTTTAGTTTTTACGATTTCAAAGAGGTCCTTTTCACTACATAATTTACTGTAGAGAGATAAATTATAAGTCTGTAAAAGGAACGAGAAGTCGACGATGAATATTCATTGAAAACGTTATATCCACGCGCAGTTTATACCTTCTTTCTCTTTATTTATGCCTTCCGACATTCTCACATATACACACATATACACATAGTTTTCACAAACCGCCCCCTTAATCCACCTCTTGTCACGTTATCAGATGACCGGAAAATTGTTTACCGTACATCATTTAAATTCTTACGCGACTTAATTGCTCGTCCATTTTCTCCGAGAAATTCGTTGACTACCCCATACCACCATTTAAAAACACACAAATATACGTAAAACGGTATATAAACTATAAAAAAACAAAAATTAGTTTTTTTTTTTAAGAAAAAAAAAGGATACCTTCTACCTGAGATTATTGCATCTGTTATAATGAGAAATATTCTATTAAGTTCTTAATTGAAATGGAAATTGAGAAACAAATAGAAAAATAGAAAAAAAAATATTTGAACTGTTACAAATAACAAAAAAGTTTATAACTACACAATTGCTTTAATGAAATATAATAAAACTTCAATTTTTAGATAAAATTATTGATTACTTCGAAGAATAATATTACTTATTAGATTCGTATGAGAACAAATTGATTAAAAATAACTTTATATTTATCTATCATATATAAAAATTCTTTTGTAGTATATAGTCCCGGTCAAATTAGCCCAAAAAATAGGGGTACCTTTGCATAAATTCACAACAAGCTGAAAATTTACAGGCAAGTAAGGGATACCACTCTAATAAAATCCTGAAAAGTCCCCATTGATCCCGTGTGTGTAAAAAATTTTATTCAAGGTCAAAGTTCGCAAAAATAGGTTTTTTGGATTTTTTGGCCAAACGGTTAGTTTTACGATAAAAATAGTTCAGACTAAAATTGTAAATCAGGTAATTATCTACTAAAATTGTTTTTATACTTTTTTCTCTAAGATTTACCATTTCTTAGAAAAAGCCATTCGAATGTTAGCTGGAGCTGTATTCTCCATAAAATGCATACGTTTCCACGCCACTTATGAGAATAAGACAATAATGATAATCATAATGATAATAATAAAGAAATAAGATAATAAATCATAATAGATCATAATGATTATCGATAAAGGGAACATACCACCAAATAATATTCTTATTACATTTTATTGAGATTTCGAGTTTTTATAGTGAACTAGGGGTACAGCACTATAGAGATGAGTACTCTCATCCGCCATATTTGCTCCTACAGAGAAGACGCTAGCAGAAGCCAGTATAGTTTTGTACAGTAAACACGTTTGTTGACATCAAGCGAGATTGAATTATTTATTGTTAATTGTATTAAATTTCATTAAAAAAATTATTTGATAGTTGATGTTAGTACTTAACCTTTCTATTTTTAACATTAAAAGATAGATTAAACTACAAAATACTATTCAGTGATTGATTTATAAACACGGATAATCTCTCTATTTAGAACGTTTCAGTAATAATTTGGTAAGTAATGTTTCAATATTACTCTGAAAAATAGATAATCTGTTTAAATTATAAAAATACTGGATTTGTTTAGTAATATATATTAAATATATTGAATAACATATTACAAGTAAAAGCTTAATAACTTTTATTTTTATTTTAAAACAGATGAAAAGAATGCCAGGAAGACAACAACAAAAGATCAGTCGCTACTAAAAGCAAAATGGTATTATATTCTTATTTTGAAACATTAATTATTTATGTTTATGTTATATAAATATGTAAATTAATTGTAAATATAAAAATAATAATTGTATCTTTTTTAGAAGTATGAAAGTGGAATAAAATCTTTAACGAAGAGACCATTATGTCTTTGCTTGCTGAAAATCTATCTATATGAAAATCTATAAGGGCCCAAATAGAGAGAATGAATGCAATTTTAAGAGAATATAAATCGTTTTCAGCAGCTTCAGAATATTTAAGCAAATACAATGTTTCATAATCATGAACTTAATTAAACATGGTAAAAATTGTATATATTTTTTAAAAAAAGTAATGAACTGCTCATAGCATAAGTGAGTAGTTAGAATTGTACATTTGAAATAAAATAAATTTGTATCATTTATATGAATATATCTATATTTATTTATTCATTTGTTCCGTTGTAAAAATATTATAAAATTATAAATAATAAAATTAACATCATTATTAACAATGCACAATGTACGATCCGAAAGGATCGTACGGTGATTAGCGGTATTCGAAACTCGCGCGCATCCGCTTCCATCGATTAGGATTCTAGATCGATACTTACTGTGAGCATCGATCAACCACCAGTAACTATCGAAGCGCTTCTCTAGCTACCCCCGCCTCTCGCATCCCCACTTCTCATAGTCCTAGTACGTACGTCCTGCTGGGACAGTACAAAGGGGCATTCTTTCTGTTCTTCACCGGACGCCTACGACTACACATCTTGAGGGATTATAGAGGCTTTAAGAATTCACAAAGGACAACGAAGAGAATCTCCTAATCTTCAAGACTCGTGAAAGTGAGCCCATTCCACATCACAACCCCTAAGGTTGTGATCGCGATATTGGCGGAGTGCGAGAGGTGAGATCTTTTCAATATATATATATTTCACATCGACGGTATTTTCCCTCGTGGTAACACCACGTGGTACCTTCTTATTGTATAATCAAGTATTCATCCAGGGTTTTTATGCCGCAAGGCTTTTCCCTGACGAGCCAATAAAAAAGGCATTGTTTCTTTGGTTGGCTCAATCACGTGTTTTATTTTACACCTTAACCTAACCCTTTATTCTCCACTTCATAGTATAAACCAATTGCCAGAGGACTCTTAGTTGAGGAATTTCGGCCATAACACACAATATATGTGCAGCAAATGCATAAATTAAATGTTTAAAATTCTTCATTTCATAGTCGCAAATCCATACACTTTGGTATGACGTTTGCAGTTCTCATAATAATTTTTCACGCAATACTAACGAACATTGAAAAAATGTTTAATTATTTTGTACTTAACACAGCAACAATTTGGAAAATCAATGTTAATTTTCTCAAATAATACTTTTACTAAATCAAATGTATTTTTCAATATGTTTTCAGAAAGATATCAATAGTTGTCTACGACTATTACACGATTTCAATAAAATTTCTTCTTCATTCATTCACAAATAATTAAAAAAATTGCAAAAAATAACGATAAAACTCACAGATTAGCACTCACTACATATGCTTTTTTAAAACTGTCCGTTCACTCGAGGAGCAAAGATGGCAGATGATAATACTCATCTCTATAGTGCTCTACTAGGGGTGCTTTGCCACGCGTTGCTGTGGCTCACAATTAGTCCGATACACACGTCTTTTTAAGTCAACGAATTACCTTATACCGCCATCTGTGAGAATTTTATCGAACTAACAGAGATAATCATGACTCTTTGTTAATAAACAAATAATTCGCAATAAAATAATATTGCGATTATAAATTGAGATATAAACTATCCTATCTTTCAAGTTGGATGAAACTGCACACAGTGTGCAAAATTTTATTAAAATCGGTTCAGTAGTTTAGGAGTCCATTGCGAACAAACAACGTGACACGTAATTTATATATATTAAGATGTATATATCGTTTGGTTCGAGGAATGAGTAAAATGACTACAAAATTTTTCAACTGATATTTTTTGTGTTTTATATTCGACGAATTATACTGCAAAGAAAAAATCGAAATTAGCATGGAAAACAATCCTATGATAAAATAACAAAAGAGCAAAAAATAAATAAGTGTGTTTTAAGCTGTCCATTTCATTTAAAAATTGTTTGTTTCTTAACAGATGTTCGATTCAAAATAGATTAAATAAAACATAAACGATATTCGACATAGTAGATGTATAAGATAAAAACAAAATAGGAGTATACAATTTCATGAGTATCGTATGAAAAATTGCAGTTCAAATAACACCAAAATTTATTTTAAAATTATAAAAATACCTAATACTTCGAATGTTAAACAATTTTAATAATATTTTATTAAATAAAAATATTCAACTCAAAGTCGTGAAATCACTGGCCAAGAACGTTAAAACAAAATGTATATTAGTTAAACAATCTTAAATATTATTAGAGTACACTACTGTAATAGATTTACTTTAATTGATTGTAATTAATCGAAAAAAAATAAACGTTAAATATAATCTAAAAGCACGAAGTATATGATCTATGTACCGTCCCCTTCGAAATTTACCTTCAGACTGGCACATTGTCCTCTATCAAAATACTTTCATTCAATATTGTTTATATGACTTTCCGAATGTTGCGTGTGTGTGCAACGGTAATAATTTTCCTAATAAAGAGTATTTGAGATTATAACGTTAACATTTTAGTTTTTTCATTCTAATGTAATTATTTAAACGCTCCTGTGTAGTGATAACTTCAAGGGTAAAAATTTGTCTCTTCCGGATGGGAGGGGAAGTTGGGAGAGGGGAAGTCGTGGAGGAAGGGAGGAGTAGAGTAGTAAGAGAGTGGTTGGTAATAGTGGTGAAGGGGAGAGGGACTATTCAAAAGTAACTATAATAGAGAACAACGTGCCAGTCTTAAAGTGAATTTCGAGGAAGACAGTGCATTAAATTTATATTCTGTGATTTAAGACTAAAATATACATTTCCTTCGATTAATTAACAATCAATTAAGATAAATTAAACACAGTACTGTAATCCACTACTATTTACGATTGTTTAATGTAATAGTCCTTGTCCAATGATGATTTTGAATTGAAAATTTTCATCTAATAAAATATTGTCGACATATTCAAAAAAAGTATATTAATAAATATATTATTTGTATTATTTTTACTTTTATAGATATTAAAATAATTCTGATATTAAAAAATATTTAAATAACTATAAAAATAAAGAATCAATTGTTACACATGAAAGTATCAAATATTCCTCCTGTTATACTATAACGTATGGGCGTTTTCTGTATATTATTTTTGCATACAGTATACGACGTTACTGTATTTATTTCAAAACTCGACAACATTCATTAAACTTTCGACAAAATTCTCACGATTTAAGTGTTTTGAAGCGTAGTTATTTTCACAGCAATTTATTGTCTGTTTATTTTAATACACATTGTGATCCACTGATATATTCTATAATTTAGTGTTTCTGTATATGTTCATATCTATATATATATAAATATTAAGAGAGATTATAGAGATCAATTTTTTTATCATTTAAATTTACAATTATATTTCTCTAACAAGAAAATATTTTTATGTAATAAAATTTATATCAATTTGAATGTTTAATAAATAATTCTAAAATATGTTACAGTATAGAAGAATTTTGAAAATTTACATTAAGACAAAAAATTAATTGTTTCAAATTTACAGTGGAAAGGGATACAAAAACTCTTGTGACTCACAGTATATGTGTATAGAGAAAAAGAAGTTAATTACTGATTTCTTCGGCAAATAATTGATTAATTTGCAACTTATGCTGGTAGCTCGTTACATCGGCAAATTTGCTGTAGAAACTTAGCCCTTAGTTCATAATTAAGTGTATCTCACCACATGTAATCGAAATTAGCAAGTTTACTAAGAGTTACCTGCAAATTCGTAACAATTTGAGTTAACAGAGCTAAAAGATCTTCATCAATTCGAGTTGGAAAAGAGAGAGAGAGAAGAGAGTGGAAGATGAGAAAAGGAAACACAAGAACGTATTCTACAGAGAATCGATTATTTGATGTGTATGATGTTCCTATAACTGGATAGATTGCTATGATTTATAGATAATTGCACGATAATTGACAAATTAGTTTTCAAACAAGAATGAACAATGCCAGATGCTTATTCGTTTATTATTTACAATACCCTTACTTTAGATCTGTCTTTAATTAGTTTAAATAAAGGAAAAAAAGAAGTACGTACAATTTTGTAGAAAATTATTTAAATATTTATCGACGTAGGAAATATTGATTAAATGGAACGCTAAACAAAAAAATGTATTCTTTCATAGAGAAAATATGTCTATGAAAACATAAAAAATATAAAAAAATATAAAAATAACAAGTATCCATTTTTGTTGTTCTAGACATTTGTTCTATAAACAAGGAAAAGATTGAATGAAAGATAAATAAAGTTCCGTGGACAATTCACGTAATTAAGAAAATATAAAGAAACACAAAAAAAGAGGAACAGAAAGACAGAGGGGATGGGTGGGGAGGTAGGGAAATGGTTTTAAAGAGAAAAATCATGTGTGCAGATCACACGTGTTAGAAGTGAAACCTTCAAAAAACTAAGTTTCGAGAGAGTGAGACGAATGCACAGTTTCCAGAGTAAGATAATTGTAGGATTTATTTATAATAATATTGTTACCATATATATCAAAGGGCACCGGTATGACTTTTTATTTCGATTGTCGGTTCGTTCGTACCTTATTCTTTTGTCGCCTGTCTACACGCTTATCTCTGTTTATTCTTCTACCCTTCTATCGCTCCTACCTACCAACAGGTTTAGTATCGAAATTATGAATCCACGCTTCGTAGTATGCAGTCGCACACAACACACACACATATACAAAGCTAAGTAGCCAGGAGTGGGGACTACGAATCAAAGAACGAAAATAGGAAAAACTGTATAGCTATATTCTGTCTCATTCTCTCGCAGGCTCAAACCGATATGTTTGTCTCTTTTTCTCTTTTTCCCCACTACATCGTCCGTTTCTTTTTCCTACTACATCATCCGTTTCCTTTCCCCACTAAATCCCGGTTTCGTTTCCCCACTACATTACCGCGTTTCATTTTTTCAAATCACACCCATTCTAAGGAAGTATTCACTTCAAAAAGTGAGTAAATGAGAAAAAATAATTGCTAATTCAAATAAAACGTAAAGAAATGAGAGAAACTCGATATGGAATTCAAGTTTATAGCACGTCGTTTACGTTAATAAACTCTTACGAGCGTAACAAGAATTGCTCCATCAGGAACGAGCTAAGCTGCATTGAATTTATCGTGCATTCCATAGTACTTGAATTCTTTTTTTTTTCTTTATTTTTTATCTATATATATATATATATCTTCCCCTCTCTCACTCTTTCTCTTTCTCTTCTTTCTTTTTTATCTTTTTCTGCTAAAAAGGTGAATTCCCAAAGGCAAAACTCCAGTATAAAATAAAATGTCTTCGTACGAATTTTCTTTTCTCTCTCGGTTCGTCGATTTTAACACAATTCGACCCGATTCGGATTTGAGACACCGAAGCGAGTAGACGTGTCACGCGCGAGTTAGAACGCGAGTGTAAACAAACCGTGATTATAGTGAATGGTTCAAGGTATTAATTTAAAGTTCCACTGTAAAATTTAACTGCTATCTTATAAGTGAATAAATAACGCATTCAAACTGCTTTTGCAGTTTGAAATGCAAGAACAATCCAACAACATGGCTTCTGACAACAGGGGTCAATTATATAAAACTGCACTACAAAAAAATACAGCATCATACGCCAATGTTACCTCTCAATACACCAGTCCAAAGAAAGAACAAGCAATAATACTTGACTCAATCGAAGGTTTTTCTAATGATGATTATATTGATGGTTTAGAGAATATTATAAATCCTCTGGAAATACGCTACATTTCTAAAATATCTGGCGCTCGTGTATGTATATTTCTATCCAGTGAAGCTTTAGTTGATACTCTTATAAATAAAACTGTGCAAGTTAAAAACATGAAATTAAAAGTAAGACCGTTAATTGAAAAAAATAAAAGAGTAGTAATATCTAACGTTAATCCAGTCATTCCGAATTCAGTGTTACTTGAAGAACTTAAACATGCAGGCATCAATCCAGTATCAAACATACATAGCTTAAGAGCAGGATTAATAAAACCAGGCAGGGCACACATTCTTTCCTTTAGACGACAATGTTACATAAGAGAAGAAGAAGAAAGTTTATTACCAGAGTCGCTTCAAATCAGCTTTGACAACGTTACGTATTGGATTTTCTTAAGCACAGATACAACACATTGTTTTCTTTGTAAACAAAGCGGCCATATAGCTAAGACGTGTAATAAATACACTGAAGACGTAAGTTTGAATACGAATAACAACAACGATACGTTAACAGCAGATAACTTAACGGACACTTTGAAACCAAATAAACTTGTAAACACATTGAAAAGGCCACCTTCTTCTACTGTATCAGAAGTAACTACAGAAAATCAAGTATTGTATGAAACAGCTAAAAAACTCTTAGAGAAACCATCTGAGGAATGGTGCTTACCTAAGCCTAAGTCCAAAAAAACAAAAATAGTTCATGATAATTCGAATGACTCTCAGTCAGATATGTCAGATGTGGAAAGTAATATAAATCATCAAGAGGCACTTTTACCAGCAAAATTAGCACTGGAAAATTCAAGAGAAAAATGTATTATTCCCTTTACAGAATTTGAAGAATTTTTCGCTGCTTCATATGGCGTTCATGACGTTATAGACTTAGCTAAAAAGTACACTGAAAACTCAAGACGCTTAGCTGATATGATTGATAAAATTTATCCTCACGTTATACATCGAAGTGCTAAATCAAGGCTTAGTAGAATTAAAAAAACTTTTAAGAATGTAAGTGCTGCCTTATACAATTTTAATACTTATTAAAATGGCTAAGTTGTGTGATAAAAATTTAAAAATACTATACTGGAACTGTCACTCTATTTCTGAAAAAGAAGAAGAAGTACGTCACTTGCTAACTGACTTAGACATTCTAATATGTGTCGAAACATGGCTCACCAAAAACATCGAATTTCCTGGATTTAGAACATTCCAAAAAAATAGGCTACATTCAAGAGGAGGAGGTATTCTAATTTTAGTACGCAAAAACCTGATATGCTATGAAATTAAAAATTTAAGAGTGCCGGACATAAGTGTTGAATTAATGGGAATAAGTATTCAAAATGTTAAACCTGCCATTGATATATTTGCGTGTTATAGAGCCCCAGGTGGAATCTTATCTGAGTCACAGTGGGATACGGTTATTAATAATATAGATAATACTAAATTTACTCTCTTCGCGGGAGATTTTAATTCACACCATACAATCTGGAATTGTCCAAAAAATGATTCTAATGGTGAAAATTTACTAGAAAGTATTAATAAATCTAATCTTTTATTACACAATACAGATACTATAACATACATTCGCGAACCAATTAACTATACATCCAATTTAGACCTCATTTTTTCTAGTATTAATCTAGCTGATAAATTACATGTACAGGTCAAAGATGAAACTTGTGGCTCCGATCACTTTCCTGTTAATATAGACGTAAATATTCAAAAATCGGTTTATAATAAAAGAAGTTTCAGACTTAAATCTATGAAAACTAATTGGACCCTATTTCTAGAAGTATTGGAATTAAATTATGTAAAATTATTTACTGTAGAGTATGAAAGCTCTAACGCAAGCTCAAAATATTCAATTCTCACTGATTTAATAGTTAATGCACTTCAAAAAAGCACTCCAGAGAAAAAACTTGTCAATAATAATATACACAGAAATCCTGTTTCTTGGTGGGATCCAGAGTGTGAAAAAGCCTTAAGACTCAGAAAAGCTTCTTTTAAAAAATGGCGGTTTTCCAAAAGTATGAATGATCTTATAGATTATAAAAAGAACTGTGCTATTGTAAGACGTTTATTCAAAACAAAACGTAGAGAAAATTATAAAAAATTTGCAGAAAAAATCAATATACATACTAGTCAAAGCTACGTTTGGAATACCTGTAAAATAATGAAAAATAAATACACAAGAATAAGGCCTTGTCACACAACAGAAAACCATCAAACCGATGATTGTTTATTAGGCACAGCCCTAAATAAAATTAGTCCATCTTGGTGCCATACTGATCCTAATTTTTTACCAAATTGTGAAAAGAATGAAATGCTTAGTAAATCATTTAATTTCTCAGAATTTAATATTGCCTTAGATAGTAGAAACATACATTCTAGTCCGGGTATGGATGGAATAGACTACGAAGTGCTAAAAAAACTACCTGTTAAATATAAACTTATCCTATTAGACATATTCAATGAAATGTATAGTACTAATAACTACCCTGTTTCTTGGACAGACGTATATGTACATTTTGTCAAAAAACCAGATGGTACAAGCATGAGACCAATAAGTCTAACGCAGTGTCTATGTAAACTCTTTGAAACGTTAATAAAAAATCGTTTGCAATGGTGGGTTGAGAAAAAAAATTCTTCCAAAAAGCCAAATCGGATTTAGAAAAGGGCAATCAACATCAGATAATCTATTAAGTCTAGCCCTTCAGGTAGAAGAATCATTTATTAACAAAAAAGACACTTTAGCTGCTTTTCTTGATGTCAGTGGAGCATTTGACAATGTCAACATTGAAATTCTATTACTTAAAATCGCACAAATAGGCTGTCCACAAGAATTGACTAAATTTATAAAATTTATTACATTCGAAAGATCAATATACACTGATAAAACAGGTAATAAAGCTAGAAAAGTTTATAAAGGAGTGCCTCAAGGTGGTGTGCTTAGTCCCCTACTATACTGTATATATGTTTCTAACGTTATTGATAGGATTCCAAAAAGTGTAAAGATATCACAATTTGCAGATGACATTGCACTTTACTGCAATAGAGGTTCTTTTGAAACAAGTAAAAGACTGCTTGAAAAAGCGTTAAAACAAATGTTCGAAAATCTTTGTGAACTGGGGCTCTCTTTAAACGAGTCAAAAACAATTTTTATACATTTTAACAATCGCAACATTAAGCCTGGCGAAACTAAAATAAATATTAACAATACGATCATAAAATCTAGTAACCACGCACGATTTCTTGGAGTTTTATTTGACTATAAATTAACATTTAAAGAACATGTAAATAAAGTATTGAACAAATGTACAAAAGCAATAAATATCATTAAATTCTTGCGAGGTACTAAATGGGGTGCAGATCCTGAAACTCTAATTATTATGTATAAAAGTTTTGTACGATCAATCATTGATTACGCTAGCTTTGTCTACTTTCCCATACAAAAAACTCAAATAGAGAAACTAGAAAAATTACAATATATGGCTATAAGACTAGCCTTAGGATACAGAATCAGCACCCCAACTAATATTCTTATCTCCGAATCAAAACTAACCTTTATACAAGAACGTACTATATATTTATGCAATAGTTACTTGTACAAGATTGCCTCAAATACTAGTTTAAACATATATGAAAATGTTTTTGATTTTAAAAAACAGATAGAATGTAAGGAACATTTGTTTGTAAATAATAAACGTATTTTTGTGAATTGCATAAAAAATATCAATCAAGTAGACTCTCTTATATTCAAAAGCGATTACTATATCTGTTACAAGCATGCATATGATATAATAATAGGTGATATAAATATCGATTTCGAATTTGGTAAAAAATTAAAAAGTTCTAATGATCCTAACTTGCTGGTGGACGAACTTACTAAAGATAGAAATACGTATGCAATATATACTGATGGGAGTAAATCAGAAAATTCTAACTCTGTTGGTAGCGCTTGCATCTGTCCGAAATTAAATATAAGTATTCTGACTAGCTCCAACAAACATGCTTCAATATTTACTGCTGAATGCATAGCCTTATCGAATGCAATCGACATTACTTTGAATCGTCCACACTGTAACTTTTTAATTTTTACTGATTCTTTAAGCACTTTAGTTTCATTAAAAAATTGTAAAAATAGTGTACATACAAACCCTTATATATACGAAATCAAAAAGAAAATCCTTGCATCAAACAAAAAGCGCAATGAAAATTGTAAAATTAAGCTTGTCTGGGTACCGTCCCATATAGGTATCAAAGGTAATGAAGAAGCTGATGCTAAAGCTAAATTAGTATCTGGAAAACCCTTCTCAACTCATGTTAAAATTCCGTATACTGACTTCAAAGAACTAGCAAAAAAAGCTTTTACGGCCACTAATAACATAATTATTGAAGAAGGTCGTACAAAAGGTTCTGAATTCTTCCAAAAGTATCATAACACTAAAGCTAAACTTTGGTTCAAAAATAAAAAATTACCACGTAAATTTATAGCTACAATTAACAGATGTAGATCTGGCCATTATAGTTTAAATGCATCGTTAATAAAAATCAATGTCACTAATGATCCGTCTTGTAATTGCGGTTACCAACAACAAACTCTTGACCACATACTTTGGCAGTGTCCTCTGTATGAGGAACAACGAAAAAAGTTTAAAAAGAGGCTTCACAAAGTCAAACTAGCCCAACCTCTAGCATCTTTTGTTTTGCTCCATTCTCCTACAAGGTATATTTGTAATAGTTTCTGTAATTACCTCGAAGACTGTAATCTTAACTTGTAGGCATGCGATTATAAAGTAATGTATTTGTATATCTTCTTTTTTCAATAAACTACACAAAATAATCTCTCTTAGAGATTAAAATTGTTTATATAAAAAAAAAAAAAAACACAATTCGACCCCATCTTTTCGTCTGAAGTTGTCCCTTTTTGAAGAGCAAGAAATTTACAATGTTTTCGTTTCTTTTTTTTTCTTTTTTTCTTTTTTTTTCTTTTTTATCAAAAACGAAAATGAAAAAAAAAGAATAAAATGTTTGTAACATAATAGAACTAGATTTAAAATTACTATCAGCTTTGTCTTTAAAATGTTATCGTATTTTGGTCACTTCGTTTTAAAAAGTAGTTTTCTTTTTTTTTTTTCACTTTTCCGATAGACATCAACGATACAAGAAAAAAAGTAGTACAAAAAAATCGTAAGTGACAATCACTCTCGTTATTTACGAAGATACTCTTTTACAAGGATACTTTATCATTGTTCACGTGACAAGGTTGTAAAACGAAGACAACTTAAAAGAAAGAAATAAACGCAAGAAGAAATAGTGCTAGACTTTTTCATGGGAAAAAGAAAATAAAACTCATCTTCGAAAATGAATTTTATACGACTATAAGTCAAAATGACCGATGACACAGAACTATGTTTTTCATACTAATCTGATTAAAAGATAAAAATTTTAAATTTGTGCATATGAATGGTGGAATATTTTTATCCACTATTATGTTAGACGTAAAAAATTTTACTACTTTTAAGATCGGATTAATTTACTCTCACGTTCGTAGTTATTTAAATGTAAATGCATATCGTGATTTATCATAAAATGTTTAAATTATTTTCATACATTTTATAAAATATAATAAAATACATATTATCAAGTTTATATTCAAAAATTAAAGATTTGATTTTGATTTACGTGAAATTAAATTTGAGGTTAAAAGGTTCTGTTATATTTCAGTATGTTATAATTGCATAGTAATCAATATAAAACTCTAACGTGTCGTTAAACATTCATTTCTTTTTTCTTGTCGAATTCTACAAATCCGAAAAGAAATATTTAATGAAATATTATTTGTAGATATATGTTAATACTTCTTAAGCCTAATGAAATAAGTTAGAAATTGTGGAAAACAAGTGGAGTGGGGTAGAAACTCTTCATTAAAATAACCAAACTACGTATACGAGAACGATTGAGATAGGATTAAACGGAACGAGTGTTCCAAATTTAATATCGTATAATGAACTGTATTACGTAGAGAAAAAAAAGTAGTCAAGCTGGTACTCAACATGACCGGCTTTCTCGGTTTAATAATACCGCTGATATCTGTATCGAGATAGAAATTAATTACAACGAATATAGCTTGATCCGTATATGTAGGTATTATTAAAAAATTCGAGAACTTGGGAAGATTCTCAGAGAGAACAAAAAAATATACAAAAATTGCTTCTGTTTCAACGAAATTAACCGTCTAAAATAAGTTAACCGTTCTAATGCTATTTTTAATCATATTATCAATTTATGAATATTCGTCTATTTTTCGACGATCTGTTCAATCCTGATAAATATTTTCCAAACGATAATAAGTCACAAACAGTACCGATTAAACGATTTCAAACAAAAAAAAAAAATATAAGGGGTGCAACGATCGCAACTATCTAAACGTATTTAGGTTACGTTGAGAAGAAGAAAAGAAGAAAAAGAAGAAAAAGAGGAAGAAGAAAAAAGAAATAGAATTGAGAAGAAAAATGGTTGAGAAAAAGCTAAACGAGAGTACTAAAAAGAGAAAAAAGATATAACGAAAAATAAAAATAAAGAAAAGATATTAAAAAACCAAAAAAAGAAAAAAAAAGAAAAATTTTCTAACAAGAATTCTCTTCGGCCGTCGAAGTCGCTAAAAGCTACGTGACCTATTCATCCCAGATGCACAATTTGCGAAGTTGGATTCAAAATGAACGACACACGTACGAACCTTACCCAGGATTATCGTTATCGAGATTCATCTCAGGTATTTTGCCAGAGGCAAGCGAAGCCAACTATCGAATTTTCGCAACAGGAAACCTCAGAGGCTATAATCGAAAATTATTTTGCGGCTGGCAACGTTAATTCGATTATAAACTAATGCGGCGAATCGGCCTACCAAATTAGCTCACCTAATCTATTCTAATTCTAATTCTTCTTATTCTTCTTATTCTTCTTCATCATCTTCTTCTCTTTCTTTTATTTCTTCTTTGACTTCCTCTTACTTGCATCGACTAACTTCGTTGAAAAGAATGAAATTAACCAGACTTTCTTACTCTATATTTTCACGTCTTCTCTATATTAGATCTAATTAAATCGTCTTCCATTTCTTGTCGGCTTTTCCGACTTTTCCTCTAAGAGAATCTTCTTTTACTTTGCACATTAGGATAATTATTACCGATGGATAATTAAATTAGTAATATTTATTCTTTATAATCTTAAAAAAAAAGTAAGAAAAAAACAACTTTCCTGAAAATAGTACAGAAAGTAAATTATCTCATATCAATAAACTTGGAAATAAAGTTTTTCTTCAAAATCATTTCAAGTCATTAATTAAAAATCTATCGCGATATACAAAAACAACAATCCAATTTTTTCTCCGAATTTCTTTCTCGTTTCTCTTTTTATTTTTATAAATAAAAATGGATATTAAAAATATGCTAAAATAAAGTGATTTAATTGAAATGAAGCTTTTCGAGGATGACCCTTATTATTATTAGATTAAACGAGAACCATCCGGTCGATTTTCTTTCAATTCTGGTAACATATCCCCGATAATAAGTGTGTGTTTCTGCATACATTCGCCAGTTTAATGAATATTCGGAACAAGGATTATAGATTAATAATATATCGAAGTGAAAGCATCTTTCGGAAATACGAAACTGTTTGCTATTGGTCGAATAACAAAGGCTTTCCAAATCTTCTTTAACATCGTACCGTTGTAAAACGTATTCAAACGTATTGAACAAATAAACAAAATTAAATTCCTAATTTTATGTTCATTTTTCCTTCCTTATTTTCAATAAGAAATTATTATTTAATATATATATATATATTTTTTTTTCAATATAAACATAAAAATGTCAATGTATAAATAATCAACCTTTTTTCCTTTCGTTGTTGCTTCTTCTTCTTGAAGGCCTTTTTAACTCTTAAAAGTAGAAAAGCGGCGCGATCGATGGTCAGGCCCGGTGGGGCCTTGTCGCCGCTCGACATCCTGCGTCCCAATCCTCCTAAAACCTGCAACAAATTATTGTGTTCATTAAATAAACTTTATATATCTCGTTTGCTGTGAAAATTTTAAAATAAAAAGTTTTAACTGTGAATACATGTTAAGCTGCTTTTTTTCTCTTTCTGTTAATGTTTCAAAAGCGTTAAAAAGTTTGTCATTGCGAGCTAGTTAAAATGCATTGTTAAATGAGATTAAATCATATTGGAATATGTGTTAATACATTTAAAATACATCTAAACATAAACACCGAATATATATCATAGTAGATTTTAATAATCATTTAGAAATATTCGTTGCATAGTGAAATTCGTCCTGTTGAAACCGAATCAGGTACACATTTAGTTGACAAATTTTTTAACTTATTTTTCTCTATAACAATTTTATATAATATATAAATTTTATTCTACATTTTATTCGCTGACTTATTTAGTTTTCATATTATACCATCAGTTACACACACAGGACATTTTGTTTGTATATATACACATAATATAATAACATTAATAACATATTTTTATAAAAGTTTTTAAAGAACATATTCATAGCCTTGAGACAAACATTTGTTTACCTAATTATAGGCTTTGTTTACGATAGAAAAAGAAAGGGAAAGAGAGACGAACTCATATGATAAATTCCCATTTCGTTTGTTTTTCGTCACACCCACATACTCGTGACGATAATGAAACAATGGCGGCTCGCACACTTCCACAAATTATGTGTTCATTGGCTTCCGGCTTTCTATGTTATTAGCAAAAAAAAAAAAGAAAAAAAAATTCGTTTTTTTCCCTCAAAAAATTCTTTTGTGAAATATTTTGCTGCTTTTTTCCAATACTTTTTTTTTTATACGCATATATACGTGTATATGTACATAAACGTGTATATGTATGTGTATATACATACATATGTAAATACATATATATATATATATATATATACAGTTAACTACAAACCGAGAAATTAAACATCCAGTAAACAGGTCATACGAGGAATTTCGAGATTACGTACATTAATCCATCTAACTGGAAGCTTGCAATCGATATTAGTGATCTACCCATTTGCAAATGCTAATGTGTTTCAATGTGAACGAATAAAAGATCGACAGATTCGATTCAATATCATATCACATACTTTCGACAAATTCCTACACAATGTTACGCGATGATGCTATAATCCAATTTCAACAGAGATCGAGATGTAAGACATTTTTAAAAAGAAAATAACATTTTAAATCTATTTTGAGATGCAGAAATTTTAAGAATAAAATCAGATTCGTCATTTCTTCAAATAATACAACTTTGTCGAGTAAAAAAAATTAGATTAAGAAAAACCAACTGTTAAGTAAAAATTAGAATATATCAATATAATGTATTAATAATAAACAATAAGAGAAAGCAAAAAATAAATAAATACTGAGTTAAAAGTAGAACGTCTCGAATTTGTGTTCACTTCATTCTATGTCCACCAATGATATATGTATGTGTCTATGAATGTATGAGACAGATAAACTAGAGATGACACAAGAAAATAAGTCGCCAGGAGTCTGATTGTAAGTAACTGTGTTATAAATTGTGTCGCGAACTGTGTAACATAACACACACGTACGTGTATTTACGAATGTTATATGAATTGTACATATATGGATAAATATCAAACGAAAAGTTTATCTTCGTGAAAAAAAAATACACGAAGAGATATTCCCTACTGAAATTGACGTAGTAATACTTTTTAAGAATATTAATAATCTATTTTTCACCTAAATACGAATGCACGTTTATTTTAAAAATATTGATGAAAAGTTAATAGAATATTTCTCGCCTCTGTATTGATGTTTCTGGAATGAACGTCCGTATATTTTGCTCTTAACTTTTTCTACTCTAAGCAAGAGAGAGAAAAAGAGAGAGAGAGAGAGAATGGAGATAAAACGTGAATAAATCACAATGCATTATCGAGATCATTTGGCCACGGAACACCGACTATGATCGATGTTGTGACCCTTTTTACTTTAAATCAAACATTTCTACAAGACATGTAGACAACTCGTTCTATTAATTTCGAATAAAAAAAAATCGTTTATTATGCCTCCAATTTTTTGTCGTAAAATCAAAAACACCGATTTATTGTCAATCAACAAATGTGTGTCTTTTATTAAATGTAATTAATTAAATCATTAGAATTTCATGTGAAAATGTACTGCTTCTAGGTACTTATGATATTTGAAAATCAAGATCAAATAATGAATCAGAAGTCTGTCCGGAAATTCGATTTGACGGTATAGTGAACAAACGTGAAACGAAAATAAAACTGAATAGAGAAAATCTCGTTTCGATGGGAACGCATAGACGAAAGCGGGAGTCATTTTAGTTGATACAGATAAACCGTAGAAAAAGTGTCGTATAAAAAAGAAATAAGAATAAAAAGTTATTATTTCTTTTATTTATACTTAATCTAACCGAATCTAACTTAAATATAATTCTAACACTCCGTGTAACTTTAATGTTTTACAAAATCGTACAAAATATACCCCTATTTTTTTCTACACAACCTAATGTTTTAAAAAATTATACAATATATATTCTTGCTTTTTTTTAGAGCACCTTTAATGTTTTACAAAGTCATACAAAATACATCCTTCCTTTTTTCTACACCATCGATAATAATATGAATAATCATAAATAATTATAAACATACAACATGTAATATGCAAATAAAAATTCAACTTATACAACACGTATATATACGTATATATATTAGGAGTACAAATAAGTTTCCGCCGTGTTTTGTCGAAAAAATAATATTTATTGTGAAAGAACGGTAGTTTAAATTTAATCGTAGTATTGTCCATCACTAGCAACTACTTTTTCCCATCTTTCAGGCAGCGTTCGGATTCCATGTCTGAAAAACTCCTTATCTTTTGAGGCTATCCACGAATCAACCCAATTTTTGGTATCTTCATATGATGTGAATCGTTGCTCCGACAGAGCATGTGCCATTGACCGGAACAGATGATAGTCGGACGGCGCAATGTCTGGTGAATACGGCGGGTGGGGTAGTACTTCACAATCAAGTGTTTCCAAATAGTTTTTCACCGGAACCGCTACATGCGTACGAACATTATCATGTAGAAGAATAATTTTGTCGTGTCTGGAGTAGTATTGAGGGCGTTTTTCCTTCAGAGCTCGGCTCAATCTCATCAATTGTATTCGGTAGAGAGTTCCAGTGATTGTTTCGCTTGGATTAAGCAAATCGTAATACACCACATCCAGCTGATCCCACCAAATACACAGCATAAGTTTTTTCCATGAATATTCGGTTTTGTTGTGGATGTTGACGCGTGGCCAGGTAGTCCCCATGATTTTCTTCTTTTTGGATTATCATAATGTATCCACTTTTCATCACCAGTGACGATTCAATGTAAAAAAACCTTTTTTTTTGTGCCTAGCTAGCAGCATTTCACTCATGCATAATCGGCGTTCAACATCTCTCAGCTTTAATTCGTATGGATACCTTGTTTATGAATCATTCCTAACGATTTTAAACGATGTGAGACTGCTTGCTGAGTGACTTCTAAAGTAAGTGCAAGTTCCTTTTGTGTTTGAGACGAATCTTCCTCCAATAATTCTACCAATTTTGCATCTTCGTAAATTTTTGGCCTTCCACTGCGATCTTTGTCTTTTACGTCAAAATCACCGTTTTTAAACTTTTGAAACCACTCACGACATGTTCTCTCATTTAAGGCAGCTTCATTATATGCTTCTACGAGCAATCGATGCGCCTCAGCTACAGATTTTTTTAAATTAAAGAAGTAAATTAAAAGTTCCCGCAAATGACGCTTATTTGGCTCAAATTTAGACATTATTGGATAAAAAAAATATATGATGCTAATATGAAGTTAATTATATGATAGGGTTATGTTGCTCTTGAATGAGCAACCTAATTTTCAAGCCGGTTATCATCTGCGAATTCTAACGTAAGACTCGTGCCATGCCATTTCTCTCAAAACGGCAGAAACTTATTTGTACTCCTAATATATATGTAAATGTATTTAGTTTTATTTACGAAGTTTATAAATCTTGTAACATAGAATGATTCACGCATTCTAAAATAGAAACGTAACTTATCTTGAATAATATAAAAAGAAAACAACAGAATATTCTTTTTTTCTTTTTCTTTTGTTTCTCTTCTCTTCCAATAGGCTAACAAACTATAGATAAAAAAATAAAAATAAAAAAAAAAACAAGAAACTATAAATCCACCCTTTGAAAATATTCGCATCGAACTTCGTAATATGTATTTAGTAAATTTTCAGGAAAAAATACAAAGATATTTACTTACTTTCTTTCTAATTCTCTCTCATAATCTATTATTCTCTCGAAAAGATAATCGAACGTCGGGCAGAGGATCGATCGATCGGTAAGGGTGTATCGTGAGAGCTATCGCATATACATCGCTTGAAAATAATATTTCTTTGCCGCGTGGCGTGTACAAACCAGGATCGATAAAACTGCGGTTGTTACATTTTCACCTACATACGCTCATATATTCGCTCATTCCTATGTAGCATGTGTTTACGCGTGGTGTAGAGCAATAAACAGAAACAGCATTGGTCGATGGTCCTGTCCCCTTTTTCTCTCTTTCTGTTCCACACTCACTCTGTTTCTGTCTTTCTCTCGTTAGCCACCATTCAACAGTATATTGAAATTACCTTCAACTGATTGAAACTTCATTGAAACTCTGACAAATTGCGGCAAAGTTCCATGTACCTCCTTCAACCTCCCCTTTCTTTCCCTCCCTAACTCTCTCTCTATCTCTATCTTTCTCTCTCACTCATTCTTACCAAATTATAATAATTCTCGTACGAGACAAAAGTTTGGAGAAATAAAAGAAAATGAATTGCAACCTCAAACATTAAGACTCTTATTCGTCTCTTACTATCTCTCTCTTTCTCTCAAACTATTCACATCCTATATAACCTTCTAAACTTTTTCACGTATCTACAAGTATACTAAAACGAGGACACACCTCATTTCTATGTAATTTCTATCTTGAAGTACGACATATTCTGAAACTTATCTAATGCAACCGGACTCACAGTATATAAACATACATTATATGATGAAAACACATATTTCAGTAATTTACAAAAATTAATTTTCCTTTTACAAGTTGAATTCTCATAAAGTGGTAACAAAGTGTAGTATTATAAACTTTTTGAACATTTATAATATTTATAACAAGTAAATTTAATATATATACGTATATTATACTGAAATAATACCAGTGTATAAATATTTTTACTCAAAGGGACAATATTTATATAATGTTTTGAAATGTTATCCTTTGTTGTATTTTTCACGAGTATAAGTATTTAAAGTAAATGTCATATTTGTTTTTTTTCGTAATCTGTGTATGTATGCATAAACATTGTTTCACTTATCATAACTTTTACGATACTACAAAGTTTTTATTTTAGTAATCCAGTCGATACTATAATGTCCAATATTTTTCGAATGTCACGCAATATTTAAAAATATTCTTTTAATACTTTTATGTTATTCGTAAAAAAATTTATTTTCCATTTCACCTAAACGTATTATTCATATTTCTTCTCTTTCGCCTTTTCACTATAATCATATATATCTTTCAATTATTTTTATTATCTCTTTTAGAAAAGATAGAAAGCAGGGATTGAAAATAATTATTATATCATATACACTTTTCAAAAAGTTATGAGAACGGATAAAATGTTATAACTGTTATGGATGTATCGAATCTTTATAACTGATAATATATTAGTTCCATATCAGTTTTAATAAATCTAAATCGAAACCAGAACTCATATGGACGAAAACTTTTATATCAAGAACAGTTTTTACATTCCGTTGATACTCATAACTGTTTAACAATTAGAACTAATATATAACAATTTGAAAGAGCTTTTTTTACCCATTTCCATCTTTGAAAAAAGTCATGTACTTCAATATTATCATTTGCAAATATTCTGGTAAAATGAAATTCGTATTACTGAGCAATCGTCTGACCAAAGCAACCTGTCTCTCTCTCTCTCTCTCTTTCTTTCATTCTTTATGTCAATCCTTCTCTCACATTTTCATTAAATGAGTACGTATATATACACACAATTGTTTGACGAAGCATTATGTTTCTCCAATGTAGCCAAGTACAGATATTTAATTTTCAATCTACACATATTTATCTATCGAATGAATCAATTTTCGAAAATATCGATTAATTTAAGTGTTTACAATGCTGACATTTTCCTTCTCCCAATTTTTTTTCTTTTTTCAAACTTCATAAGAAAATATAAAATATTGAATATTTGCATATTGTGCGACACTGGCAATGAGATGCAATTTGGAAATATCCGATTCGATAAAAAATACACACAGCATAGTTGCATCGTTTATTTTCATTTCCGCAGTTTATTTCATTTCTGCAGAGCATTCCGTTGAATTCATTTTTAATATTCCGGCTTCGACATTTTTCCGCTTGAATAGTTGCAACAACTTACTTAGTTTTAACTTTTAAAGATAAAGCCATATTTGCGTGCTCATTTGTTCAATTCAATTATTTTTTTAACTTTCTAAGTTAGTACGTGAGAAGTTGCTCGTGAAAAATGTTAAGAATTTTAATTGATGCAGAAGCGATATGACAAACTTGGAAAATGTTTGAAATGCTTTAACGTTTGACGGAATTGCATGCTCATCAATTTTAAACTCTCTAATCCGATGATGCGTTATATTTGCAGCTCGTTCTAAATATCGAACATAATTGCACAAACGATTAAAACGGGGTTTTTTTTAATAACCTGCAATCGTATTAATAATACGGACCAATTAGTTCTTTTATGATTACAATAGTTTCAACGACGTTTTTTCATTCATATTCATGATAAAAAATAAAAATAGCAATAAAAAATGAGTGTCTATTCTCAAAAGTTTGTGCATAATGAAATATCTAACTTTACCAGCGACAATAAATTTATAAATTAACATTATTTTACAAAACTCTTTTAAATCATGCAGCTAGTAACCATCCCCTTACTTTCGAAAGTTTTACAATGAATTCGTAAGAAGCATCCTGAGATATATATACATATACATACTACTTTTTCAACATTTGTAGGTAATTTTTAAGTATTCTCATCGATATTCTATCCGCGACGACTAAATAATATTTATATAAGGCAAAAGAATACAAAATAAAAGAAATTATAATATTTAAAATGTTATAAGTACGTGAGATATTTCAAAATTTTCTATAATATTATAATATCGATATTATATAATATTATCAATGGATACTATAGACATTATATTATACATATTCATTCAATAGATCACGTATAAATACAATATAATATTACATATCGAAAATGTTATATAGAAATTGATAATATATTATATATTAATTATTATTCAAATATATTAAATTAAAAGACAATATAAGAGTCATACTAAGTACTTCATAATTCTTTTATTACATCTTTATATATTTTCATAACAAGAAAGTAACTCTTAATACTCTTTAAATTCTTAGAATTATATTCTCTTTATTCAGAGAAAATATAAAACGTAAGGAAGATTTTTCATAACGTATGCTTATTACGTTTTATGATATCCCGTGAATATTTTTTTTTATTAGTAGGAAATTTTTAATGAATTACGAGATAATCATATCTCTAACGATAACCGACGGCTTTCACAAATATTGACAGGTCGGAAATAAATGAAGTTTTGCTCGTTAAAATTCGTACATAAATTAATTGGTTTTCTAAATAAATAAATAGTTACATATGTAAAAAGGAAAAAAGACAAGAAAGAAAAATAAAATAAAAGAAATCAAATCTTTTATATTAACAATTATTTTCCGCAAATTTACAGAACAATTCTCTAATCTAAATACAAATTCTAAATCAAAATCTTATATCAAATTTTGAAAGGATTTTGTTTTCGCAGTAAAGTTTATTTTGAAATATTTATTTCTATTATAAATCATAAGGTTAAATAATAGCAACTTCCTACATTCTAAGTTAGAAAATAGTAAACGAGATAACGAAAAGAGGATTTAACTTGAGTGGAATTAAACCACGTGCTTTAAAACAAATCTTTATACCTAAAAGTTAATTTCTTCAACTATTACTTATCATCGTTATATTTCTACTTCAATTAGTTTAACACATTGTAAAGAAATTTCCGATTAAAGAGATATTATTTTTTCAAGCCTGTAAATATTATAATCTACGCGTAGGGGTGCATTATTTACTTTGACTAATTTGAATTTAATCAAGTGAAATAATTTCAAGAGAAAATAATTTCAAGAGAAAATAATTCATTTAGAATGAAACATCCCACATATTCTATTTCAAATATGACGTATTCGAAGGTATAAAAACTTTTCATATCGAACCTTAATAAATTTTCAATTTATGTTCGACTCAACAGGTTTATAGACTTCGAATCACGCGTTTCGGATATAGATTTGAAATACCATGTGCGTCGTAAACCAAACGTAGAGTTTGTGTCGTTTTAAACTACGTCGCTACAAATTTATGCGACTAGAAAGATATAAAGAGAAAGAGAAAGAGAGAGAGAGAAATTAACTGGGTCATTAGTTCAAAAATACGATTACCAAATATGTAGATAAGCGTACAAATACATAAACGAGAGAAGTTTAAGGATACTGATATGTAGATAGGGACATTTTTATAGAGAAAAATAAAAAGGGAAAAAAGAATAAAACAAATGGAAAAAATGCTTCTTTACTTAGGTAGAAAAAAAAGGCAGGGAATAAAAGTCGACAATAGAAAGAAAAATGCTATGACTTCTCCCTTCGAAATAAATTTTGTCTTTTCTTTTCTGCTTGTCGGAACACACACACACACAAACAGATGTTCTTATTACCTCGAAAAGAGGTAGAATACCTTGCTGACTTATAATTACGATTACGAAAAGAGAAAGAGAATAGAAATATAAGGGATACTATTAAGGTCTCGTGACAAACTGAAAGAGAGGGAGATTGTCTCAAAGAAGTTCAGCAAACATTCGTCAACGTTAAAGACTTCTATCTTTTTCTCGTCTACGCTTTCCGACAACAGAAAGAAGAAGAAGAAAAGAGTAAAGAAGAAGGTCGAAGAGTCTAAGGATTAAGGGCGAACGAACGACTGATGTAAACAAAGTCTGATTTACGGGGATTTGCGGGACTCGGTCTTCTGGAAAATCCAATGTGCGAACCTCGTGTCCCCATTAAATTCATTTCACGGGCAAACAAGTACGATTAGTACAGAAAATTGCAATGAAGTGTAAATAAGAAAATGCAAAGTATCGCGAGAAGAGAAAAAAAATCATGGGCAATAAATCAAAGATACTGTAATCGTTAATCTAATATGTAATACAATTTTCGAAAGAGATATATTTTTCATATTCCATACATCTATGTTTTGCGTGTGTGCATGTATATATGTATGTAGGGGAGTTTTAAGTGTAGCAGATGTAGACAAAAAACTAGTATTCAGTCCTTTCTTTATATCTTATTTTTTGGAAAGGAAAACTATATTCAGACTAAAAGAAAAGATCAGGTAGGCCATAAAACCATAAACGAACCTTAAGGATTATCAGGATATATTGGTGCAATAAAAAGACCATGTGTGCAGTGTCAGGACCCTTTGAAAAATTTCAGATACCTGTGTAAACATATAGTCCAGTCAAAATAGCCCTGAAATCGGGTTTTTGAGCTATACGGCTGAAAAAATATGAAAATTATCAGAAAAATGCGTACAATACTGTGGGCAAAGTAAAAAAGTTCTCAACCACCGGGAAAGGGGTGAAAAAAATTAAAAACTACCCCAAAATACGATTTTTGGATTATATGTTGAAAATATCAAAAAAAGTTTCAAATAAAAGTTGTAGAGCATAAAATTTTAGGCCTATCTATATCAGACCATTTTTCCCCTAAAACGCACCCTTTCACCCCTACGACGGTTCAAAGTACTCAAAAAATGAAAATTCAATAAAAAATATAAAAATTGGACTTTTTAAAATTTTTTTTTTTAATTATCTTTAAAAAACTACAAAGAACAATCGTAGGGAAACAAAAAATTTTTTTTTTCATCCCTTCTATTAAAAATCAAGGGGTGAAAACGGTTTTTGCTCGATATTTCGCTTAAAACGGGTTATTTAAAAAAATTTTCTTTTTTATATGAATTTTTAATTTATTTTTTAAATTTTGGTGTTGAATTTATATTTATAAATATTTACCTGTAGGAAATATCCCAATTTAAAGACAGGTAATTACTCCCTTAGTCCTACGCCTTTGTAGAAAGAAACAGAAAATGAAGCTATCCTGCTCTTACTCATTGTGACGTAGGTCGCCATGGCACGCATGCGCAGACTCTTAACTTCCATGCGTGCAAGAGAGATAGACAACCTATTGTTAGCTTCGTCCAAATGTAAACAGTATAACGCGATGAAACCCTTTTTCTTAAATATATTCTCTTTTTCTTCTATATTCTCTATAGCTCGAGAGTCTCGCGCGCATCTGTGACAGCATGATAGATTTTTGAAAATATTTCAAAAAGTCAGCGAGATAAAGCGATTTTGTATTAATTATGTTTTGTAGACAATTTTATTTGCTACAAAAAAAGTTAAGTACTAAAATATATTATCTTACTCACTTTTCGAGATATATTAAAAAAATTAAAAAACTATTCCCACCTTTCCTTACATTTTTGAAAATATCTCAAAAAGTAAGCGAGATAAAACGATTTTGTATTAATTATGTTTTGTAGACAATTTTATTTGCTACAAAAAAAGTTAAGTACTAAAATATATTATCTTCCTCACTTTTCGAGATATATTAAAAAAATTAAAAAACTATTCCCACCTTTCCTTACATTTTTGAAAATATCTCAAAAAGTAAGCGAGATAAAGCGATTTTGTATTAATTATGTTTTGTAGACAATTTTATTTGCTACAAAAAAGGTTTAGTACTAAAATATATTATCTTCCTCACTTTTCGAGATATATTAAAAAAATTAAAAAACTATTCCCACCTTTTCTTACATTTTTGAAAATATCTCAAAAAGTAAGCGAGATAAAGCGATTTTGTATTAATTATGTTTTGTAGACAATTTTATTTGCTACAAAAAAGGTTCAGTACTAAAATATTTTATCTTCCTCACTTTTCGAGATATATTAAAAAAATTAAAAAACTATTCCCACCTTTTCTTACATTTTTGAAAATATCTCAAAAAGTAAGCGAGATAAAGCGATTTTGTATTAATTATGTTTTGTAGACAATTTTATTTGCTACAAAAAAGGTTCAGTACTAAAATATTTTATTTTCCTCACTTTTCGAGATATATTAAAAAAATATGATTACTCTCTTACCTGATACTTTTTATTAAGTTTCACCACTGACAAGGACAGCGCAAGGTCTTGCCCTCTCGGATTTTGTTCAAATTTTGCAGGATGATAGATTTTGCTTACCTTTTTACGAATATATATGGTTATAGGAGCCACTACTCAATTATTTTTGAGATATTTGCAATTAAAAATGCTAATGATGCTATCTAGTGTTTAAATTTATTTCTGAAGTAAGCAATGGTATGTAATAGGTTTAGGATATTGACAACGATTCGGCGATTAGTTCCAATAGTAGCCGAGTCTTCAAGGGTTCGAATCTTGGGAGGTAAATTTTTTTTTTTTTTCAATTTTTATATGTAAAGATACATAATAGAGTTTAAATAAGTTGAAAATGAAATGTCTTAAATGACTAGAAACCTTATAAGAGTTTTTTTTTTTATTAGCATTTGTATATGTTCTCAATTCTCACTATTTTCAAAATAAATATCAATGATTTTGAAAAAATACTAAAATATCGAGACAAATTAATTTTTTTTCGGAATCAGAAGTATGTGTTCTTCGGCATCGATATGTAGGCAGGGTACATTCAGATTCTCACGTAGGGCTGAATCACTGGGGATTCAGCCTTGGGAATCCCCCATCTTATTCTCACTTGGGAAATGCTTTTATTGTTTTGTAATAAATATTATTCTGTACATATGGGGCATTCCACGCCAAATCGGACGGTTTTAAAAATTTTTATTTTTGATTTCCGCCATTTTTTGGTATCTTTTAGTACCCACTGAAAAACCCTTCCTCCTAAATTGTGGCATTTTTTGATCTGCCGTTCCAAAGATATCGAATTTTCAAAAAGCAGCTCTTTCTGTGGTTTTTAGCCCGTACCTTTTTTAAAACTCATCCAAATGAAAATTACCATTCGACATAAAAGTTTTGTTTTTCAATGTACTTTTCGAAAAAAAATTCAAAAAAATTATTTAAAGTGTCTTAATACGTAATTTTCGATTTTTAAACTTTAAATTGCATTTTTTAAAGTGAGTGCATATTTAGATTTTCTTCATAATTTTTAAAGCAAACCTACTAATTTTACGTTTTAGGCCGGTCTGGCCGTGGGCCTTCGATAACTACTATTTTTTTTTCAAGTTTTAAAATTTAAAAAAAAAATTTTTTATTACATTTTAATAAATTTTATCATTTATTTCTCTCTATTAATGTATTTTAAAACACTTTACATATTTTTTTTTATTATAACAAGCGTAGGAAAGTCTTAATTACTGATTAAGATTAATAATTTACAAAAATAAGAAAAGTCTTGATATATTTTCCTGATTTTTTGAGAAATTTTAGCAGTCTAATCATTGATATTTATTTTGAAAATAGTGAGAATTGAGAACATATACAAATGCTAATAAAAAAAAAAACTCTTATAAGGTTTCTAGTCATTTAAGACATTTCATTTTCAACTTATTTAAACTCTATTATGTATCTTTACATATAAAAATAGAAAAAAAAAAAATTTTACCTCTCAAGATTCGAACCCTAAAAACACTCGGCCACTATTGGAACGAATCGCCGAATCGTTGTCAATATCCTAAACCTATTACATACCATTGCTTACTTCAGAAATAAATTTAAACACTAGATAGCATCATAAGCATTTTTAATTGCAAATATCTCAAAAATAATTGAGTAGTGGCTCCTATAACCATATATATTCGTAAAAAAGTAAGCAAAATCTATCATCCTGCAAAATTTGAACAAAATCCGAGAGGGCAAGACCTTGCGCTGTCCTTGTCAGTGGTGAAACTTAATAAAAAGTATCAGGTAAGAGAGTAATCATATTTTTTTAATATATCTCGAAAAGTGAGGAAGATAAAATATTTTAGTACTGAACCTTTTTTGTAGCAAATAAAATTGTCTACAAAACATAATTAATACAAAATCGCTTTATCTCGCTTACTTTTTGAGATATTTTCAAAAATGTAAGGAAAGGTGGGAATAGTTTTCTAATTTTTTTAATATATCTCGAAAAGTGAGGAAGATAATATATTTTAGTACTTAACTTTTTTTGTAGCAAATAAAATTGTCTACAAAACATAATTAATACAAAATCGCTTTATCTCGCTTACTTTTTGAAATATTTTCAAAAATTTATCATGCTGTCACAGATGCGCGCGAGACTCTCGAGCTATAGAGAATATAGAAGAAAAAGAGAATATATTTAAGAAAAAAGGTTTCATCGCGTTATACTGTTTACATTTGGACGAAGCTAACAATAGGTTGTCTATCTCTCTTGCACGCATGGAAGTTAAGAGTCTGCGCATGCGTGCCATGGCGACCTACGTCACAATGAGTAAGAGCAGGATAGCTTCATTTTCTGTTTCTTTCTACAAAGGCGTAGGACTAAGGGAGTAATTACCTGTCTTTAAATTGGGATATTTCCTACAGGTAAATATTTATAAATATAAATTCAACACCAAAATTTAAAAAATAAATTAAAAATTCATATAAAAAAGAAAATTTTTTTAAATAACCCGTTTTAAGCGAAATATCGAGCAAAAACCGTTTTCACCCCTTGATTTTTAATAGAAGGGATGAAAAAAAAAATTTTTTGTTTCCCTACGATTGTTCTTTGTAGTTTTTTAAAGATAATTAAAAAAAAAAAATTTTAAAAAGTCCAATTTTTATATTTTTTATTGAATTTTCATTTTTTGAGTACTTTGAACCGTCGTAGGGGTGAAAGGGTGCGTTTTAGGGGAAAAATGGTCTGATATAGATAGGCCTAAAATTTTATGCTCTACAACTTTTATTTAAAACGTTTTTTGATATTTTCAACATATAATCCAAAAATCGTATTTTGGGGTAGTTTTTAATTTTTTTCACCCCTTTCCCGGTGGTTGAGAACTTTTTTACTTTGCCCACAGTATTGTACGCATTTTTCTGATAATTTCCATATTTTTTCAGCCGTATAGCTCAAAAACCCGATTTCAGGGCTATTTTGACTGGACTAATATGCGATACCATAAAAAGGGTAACATTCCGATGTGCTAGATTAAGTTTCTGTATGCATAGTTCCCACTACCGAAAACCATAGGCTGTACCTGTCGGTGGACTATGGGGTGGATCTTTATGCTATTGGTCAATACGATTCGTAAGCTCCTTCCCTCTCAAAAGAGGTGCATGTGAAGAAGCAAGCAGTCTCAGTCGTAGAAGTAGAGCAGTAGTCACAGCAGTCATAGTCGTAGCCGTAGTTAGACATCAGTTGTAACAGTCGCAGTTGTCAGTCGTTATCAGTTGTAAGAATACAGTCGCTCATCTAAGTTGTAACCGTAAGATTGTGAAACTATTATTGTACTTTTTCTAATACCTGTTTTAAATAAATCTTATTAGTAGGATTAAACTGGGTGTATGTTCACCACGCACCTCTCACCCTAAATAAATTTACCTACATGTATATTTGTGTAATAGAAACTGATTAAAGATCCTAACGAATAAACATTCTGTACCCTTTTCAGTCTCAGACGCAAAAATATTCTCTATCTTTTTAAAGGATTCTCTAAGGACTCGTTCGAATTTAAATTGAACAAATTTTCAGCCAAGATAAATTCAGCCATGACTTACACGATCTATACATGGAATACTTTTAAGATCTGAGCAAGTTTATTAAATTACGTAAAAAATCGTGGTGACATGAAAATTTGTTCTTAAAATTTCATAGAAAGGTAAAGATTCTTTTTATATCGATGTCATGTTAATATCATTATGTGAATGTAATAATGATGGAATCAAAATTGTTATCATACCTGGATTGTGTGCGAAAATAATTTGAACATCGAGAATTAAAAATGAAGTTATAAAAAGGATCTTGATTTTTCTCGCAAATTAAAAATATTCAATTAAAAACGTAATACACACGTGAATATGTAATTTTCTTCGCAATATATTTCTTTTTACCCAGTGTTTCGCGTCAAAATAATCAGTGAGCAATTTTTGTTGGACAAATTCTAACATAAATTTTTCTTTAAAATGTGCAATACATATTCTTATAAAAGAAAATGTGTGAATAAAAAATTTTAAATTGAGATTTTAAAATGTTTATCTAATTTTAGAGCGAGTATTCAGACATATTCATTGTGCAATACTGTCATATAATTTTGCGAACTAACACTCAAAGATCTAATTCGCATCAAAATAGACTATCTCTCCTCAGAAGTTTAGACTTTATGTAACAGCAGCGACAAGTGTTCATATGCATGTATTTATCTGTATATATATAATATCATTATTATATATATACAAATATCATTACTGTTTCATATATTACGAAGTTATTTCATTTTGTCTGAAATTAAAACGTCGACGTATTTCTTGACATTTCACCATAATATTATGGAGAAAAAAAATGCAAAGAAATATAAGATAAATAATATTCAATAATTTAAAATATATATACACATATATCAGTTGTATTGTAATTAATATTCAATATTATGTGAATATTGTTATTAAATATTATTATTCACAATGAACACACACACACACACATTATCATTTCATGAGATCATGATCACGAAAGGAATGTCACGTACTTGACAATGTCTTCGAAGGTATCGTATTACGTCCTCGACCACTATGACTGAAACTATTCAGGACAACTGTTTCATCGACCGCCATATCGGAACACGGTGAAAATTGACGGAATCCTCAACGTGAGAGGACATTCAATAGTAAAGGATGATGAATCGATAATGCATGACGTCTTCTGCATTTTGATATGCTCATCTTTATCTCTCTATGATGATTCATCTTTTTATGTAATAAGTATCTATATTACTTCTAATCAGATTTTCACGAAAGTTAGTCCATTTATTCTCACAATTAAATGAAAACAATTAAATAAACTCTCATTACAAAAAAGTATTCAATGTTATTTTACAATTTGACAATTATCAAAGAAAATCGAACTTGATCGATTTCTTGACCCAAAAAGACTTCGAAAGTTATTCCAAAAAAAAAAAACTCCAATTTATCTTATACCTCTTTCCGTCTTAACTTTGTTATACTATCTTTGGAAATAGAGTTTATCGAAAAGTTTTTTCGACGTAATGACTTTAAAAGAAATAATATGATATTCCTGTGGAAATGGATTGAACTTGTCATCAACGAAACTTGTATGCTTTAGGAACATGATCTAAAAATATTTCAACTCTTGTTATTGACAAAACACAAACTTCTCATACTTTTGAGAAATTTTCACTATTACATATTCTTCTGGCTTATCTTTCTTATTTAATAGTTCTTTTTTATAAAAGAAAACACTAGATTTCTTTTAAATTATAAATATCTTACACGATAATAAATATTTAATTAAATATACTGAAAAGACTGTGTGTATGGGCGTTTTCAAATTTTCATTTTGAAGCTACTTATCGAAAAGTTTTTCACATTTATTGTACCAGACATTAAAGAAATTGACTTTCCATCATAAAAATAAAGATCTATCAAATATCTTGTTTCCTATATTCACTAAGTTTCTTCCATCGTCCATTTTTAATACTATTTCTTATTTTCCTTTTCTTCATTTTCTTGTCTTTCAATTAAAATCTATCCGTTTTTTAACCATCTTTTAACGTTATTCATTCTATCGATATTTATATGTATGTCAAATAAATAAATATGATGTACTTTTATATTTACACAATCCATGATAACAAGGTTCAGAGAATTGCAAAGTGCGACAAAATTTTCAATTTGTTAAAAGCACGGATAAACAAAAAATTTATGATATCGGTTTCGGTTTGATTTTTGAAACAATTATGAGAACCAACAAAAAATGTTCTAATTTTGTTAAATCCTTCGTTTCTGTATTGGTTACAATTTGGTTTGACATAGAATCAATATATGATAGAATCGAAAAGTAACTTTTATAAAACCGACATGGGACTGATAGAGTATTGGTTTTTAAAAAACTGGAAATAAAATTAATATGAACGAGAATCAATTAATTAACAGAATTTGTACAATTTTTTCTAGTGCTTATAAAAGTTTCAGTCATAATCAGTATACGTACAACAATTTGAAACTTTTATTCTCGAAACCATTTCAATTTTTGGTTTAAAGTAAAAAATGCTTTAAATTCAGAATCTTTTCCATGATTATCGATTGATGTGTTGTATTCAACATGACCTTATCCTTTTCCAAAATGCTTTCGAAAATAAGAAAAGAAACTTTGATGGCATTGAAAAATATGAAATTTGGAAGACTCAACGGAAATTGAATTTTGGACATTCGCAATGACCGTTCGTATAGAATACAAAGTAAACGTAGAACGATACTGTTAAAAAATATTTGTTGATCGTTTCGAGATGATATATGGAATTAAAGGAGTGAAACGAATGAGGTAGATGAAATAATATGCTCATACTACTGAAACTTACGCCAAAAAACTTAATCACCCCCGACCGCTAAAATATTATAATAAATTTATTCATTGTATAATATATTATAGATTTATTGATAAATTAAAAAAAGAAAAAAATAATAAATGAAATTCACGTATATTTATTGTTTATTATCGAAACATATTATATACTATACTTATCTACAAATTAAAGTTAACTCATTTCTAAATATTTAAATATATTATACTTTATAATATAATTATTTTTCTATCCTCTATGTGATTCTTACTACGTTTAATACGAATTTCATAAAATGAACGATTAACGGAATGACTATCTACAGACAGCGAAATTATATGCTTGTACTACTGACAGTTCTATTGAAAGTCCCGAGAGAAATTTAATAGGTATAAACTTGGAATCGTCAAGACGCTTGCACGCAATATGAACGCATACAAAGCTGTAGAAAACGTAAACGTGACGAATGGTCGAACAAGTTTATGACACCATGGTGTTGTCGATGAAAAGTGTGTGCTATAACTCTGCTAATAAACCGACGTCATTCGTCCCTTAATAAACAATTCGAGTTTCCAAATCACGTAATGTTATTTCCGTATATGTGTGCTCGCACGCACATGTATATATATAGATTCAAACGAGTAGACATTAAATAAATTCAATAATACATGGCTACGTCCTTTGCTTGGAAAACTTGGTCAAAAGAGTATTAATACACTTCAAGACATCCGAAGTTTAGGTTCCTTAAATTAATAATACATTACTGGTCTTGCATTCATTATACTAAATAATCTTCGTATATTTTGATAAGTATGAGAAAGCATGTGGGCGCTAAGAAAGATCAAAAATGACGTAAGTGAAACTGAAATGGAATATATATATATATGTATTATATATTAAATTCTATTCATTAATTAAAACGAATTCATTATTCTACTGTATAAATATGTGCATAAAAAATAACCCTTTCTGTTTCTAAATCTGAAACATAATATATACAATTTCGTTTTATTTCATTCAGTTTTATAGCTAGATAAAGAATTTCATATGATAGAAAGTAAATAAGTATGATTAAAACGCTAAAAACCAGAGATATTATTAAATGTTATTCTTGAAAAGTAACGTTAATGTGATGGATAAATCATTCATGACAGATTTGAAAATATAAGCAACTGGAATAAATCCATGAAAGTATTTACTGAAGTAGATACTCCTCTCGAGCATCGAATATTTTATCGTCTTCTCTTTTTTCCTCCTCTCTTATAAAAGAATGCAAAAAAAAAAAAAATACGCGTTTTAGTCTTGTTTCAAAGCTATTAGTCCAAGGTGGATATTCAATGTAGGTTTTTACTTCTTAAATGAAAATAAGTATTGCTTTTAAATGACAAACAAGAAGTAAAGAGATGGACCTTTATAGAAAAATACTAAAATAAAGTTTTATTCCTTTTCACTTGCACGTGTTATTCGAAGTAAATCTTTATTTCGAAGTATCTATGTTCACTTTAGTCCGTTCATCATATTAAAATATTTTTTAGTATATTTTATCTCGGATCGTTCAAAGAAATTTTTTATTTTCAAATGGTTTCTTTTTAAATGAACGATAAATTAATTAAACTGTTAGAAAATTTGTTACAATTGCTTTTATTAAATTATGAAAGTTTTAATTACTTTGTTTCATGTAACAACAATAACAACAACAACAAAATCTTTGATATACGTAATAATGAAAACAAAAAAAATTATTTAGAATAGAATTTGAAATATATTATATTTGATGTTTACTCACAAAAAAAGCTTTATGAAAATACTAACATCCTATTTATATTATATTACGTTTACCAAATAAAAAATGAACTTCGTTTATTAGCTATGAAACCGAACGAAAAATGACGTGACTTCCTTTAAAAGTAGGTTCGAAGAAAAATAACGTAGGATAATCGATCGTGTGTATTTTCTTATAATTAAGCCGAGAAAGAAGGAAATATAATGAATTTATCTAGAAAATAATAATATAATTCGATAACTATGATGAATACAAAACGTTTCATAAACGCTTATCTGAAAATTTTATTTGGTTTTAGGATACACATTTAAGTAAATAGATCGAGGAAATTTTTCAAAACCGAGATTATCATCGAATCGTTCATTTTTGTCATTAATTATACAAAGTACTCACAACGTTTCTCTTTTTTTCTCCGTAGAAAAAGAAATAAAAAAAAGGCAAAGAAGAGATAGCCGTAGGAAAGGCAAAAACCGAAATCCTAAAACAAAGTGCTGGCGTAACGCCAGACTGAAGGATGGATGCATACCTTTATTCGACGGCGAGCTTTTTCCACTGACACATACCAACTGTAGTATCGAAAATTCACCATAATGATTCACAATGAAAGCGAATATACAGAAGTGATATCAAACCAAAAGAGCTCGAATAAAATGTGTGAAGGAAGTGAATTATAAATACATTCTAATACCTAGCACGACATTTTAAAACATATTTGGAATATTAAGTTGTTTCATAATTTTTTTTAGTATTTTTTGAAGTGAAAACTCCTTTAGAATTGGGAGTTATTTGAAAAAAATGAAACGCTGGTTCAGGCAATGAAACGGTAGATGGCGAGGCAACGGAGCCTGTTACAGATAGGCAACGGAGCGACGGGCCGCTATGCAAGGGCCACGATATTTAGTAAGAAGAGAAATAGAGACAAACATATAGGATTGAGCCTGCGAGAGAATGAGACAGAGTATAGCTATATAGTTTTTCCTATTCTCGGTCTCCTCTTTATGCTCTGCTTCGTAGTTATCGCTCCTAGTTGTATATTGTGTGTTTGTGTGCGACTGCATACTACGAAGCGTGAACACATATTATTTCGATACTCGAAATGTTTGTAGGTAGGAGCGATAGAAGCGTAGAAGAATAAACAGAGATAAGCACGTAGGTATGCGACAAAAGAATAAGGTCCAAACGAACCGACGATCGAAATAAAGAAAGAAGGTGTGAAGTCTGTCTTTGTAAGTTGTACAAGTGTGTAAGTCTGTGTGAGCTGGAAGGTATATATATACGTGTCATTTCTTTTTTATTTTTCTATTCTATTTTTCTATTTTTCTATTTCTATTTAAAAATGTTTCTATTTTATTGAAAAATTTGTATTAAATTCTTTATTTCGCAAATATTATAATAAATAATTATGAAATACATAGAATATATAATAATTGTATTGTCTGAAATATTTAAAAAAAAGAAGGATTACTAGATACATCCGAGAAAAAGCATTAGAGAACACTGTAGGATACATTAGGAGCAGCTGACAAATTCCATTCAGAAGCAAGTAAATTACTGTCACATTTTTATTTTGATTCAATGCATTTTTTAGATTTTTCGTTGTTTAGGTCTTTATTTAGACGAGAGTATTTAAAAAAAAAAGTTTGTGGTCCAAAGAATAAAAACGAGATATGTTATAAATAATAAAGGTCTCGAAGTGTGGCAGGCTATAGAGTTGAAAAAAAATTTCTAGAGAATATCTCTATTAGATCTCTCATTGCATTTTATCAGAACCTTCGTTCAGTCCATCAGTATTTTCCATATATTTTTCGTAATGTCTTTATTTCGTCTATCCTAAAATGTTTGTTATAGAGTGCAAGAATGTAGATGAAAACGGGAAATTGAAAAGCATACTAACAAAAAAAATTTTATACCTGAGTTTCAAAAAAAGGATTATTTATATTTTATTAATTTCTGACGAATTATATTTCCTTTGATAAACATCCTACGATTTTGGTGTCTATTTATAACTATCGCATTCAACATTCCATTTTTATTGCTTGAATTTGGAAAAGTGCACTTTTTATCAGCTATTCCACACAGAGACCATACCGGTGACCTTTATTATATATGGTAATAATATTATAATAAATAAATCCTACAATTATCTTACTCTTGAAACTGTGCATTCGTCTCATTCTCTCGAAACTTAGATTTTTGAAGGTTTCACTTCTAACACGTGTGATCTGCACACATGTTCTTTTTTTTTTAAGGAACAATGAACGAAATAAGGATTTCAGAAAAAAAAGAAACATGCAAGTGTATTTACATATTAATATTCGATTTTAAAATTGTTGCAATTATTCAAATTAAAGAACGTGCAATTAAGTTCACATTCGTTAGTATAAAGGAACAGGGTCTCTTTCTCACCCTTCATTTCTCTCTTACTTTCCGTAGTTTAATAATTGAGGTTATTTTAATTAATCGTTGCAAACCGTTGTATTTAATTGAACGCCGCTTTTAGGTATTAAAACCGAAATAGCCTATTCGCTGCAATTTGCAATCAGAGATAATTGCACTTTTGTTCTCTTTTTCTTTCTGTTACTCTTGTCGTCCTCTCGTTTGCAAAAGACACCACTAGCAACTACTTTCGTACTATTCCTACGATACGCAAATAAACCTCGGTTAACAGACGAATCTTGATTCAAACGGAATATCGTTCCCTTAATAATTGTCACAGCTTTGAGCTTTCGTGCTTTTAAAATCAAATTTCGATTGAATCATGATCGCACAATTGTAACGTAGATATTGGATCGTAAAAACTATCGTAGAATTTCTAAAATATATTTTTCTTGTTAGTTCGAAATTTTAGAACCTTTTTTATGAAAAATTTTAAACGAGATGTAAAAGTGAAAAAAATAAAATTTTAAACCTACAAAATCGATATTTTCATTTTTCTTCTCTATTTTTTCTTTTTCCTTTTTTTCCCCTTTTTTTTATTAAAAAATCGATGCCGTATTATTACAAGACTTCATTTTTTACATATAAAATTGGAATAAATGAGTAGAAAATTTTCAAACGTTCAAAGAATCCTCGGCTTATGGGGGAAGGAGTAGACAGGAAACCCGATGAAGTGCAATCTTGAGAAACTCCATTAGCGCGTCTCGACCGCGAATTCGATCGATATCGTACGAATAAAATCAATTCTTCGCCGATTATCGGGCAAGCAAGAAACAACCGAGAAACTGTTAAAGTTAAAAGAAATAGAAAAATAAACGCCTACCACTCCATAATAAATCGATAAATTTTTACACTAATATAAGACATCTAAAATCGATAATGCGCCAATAAATTTATAAATCGAAGACTTGCGTTTGAAATCTTGTTTAAAATAATAAATAAAACGACAGAAAGAAAATATTCAAGAAGAAATAGAGACGAATGTTGACGATAAACGCGAACAAATTTGAAAAGAATTAGAATAATAATATTAATAATAAAATGTTTAAATGTTCAAACGAAATGTTCAATTATCATCGACCAATTGAAATATTGCAAAACGTTAGATTTCGAGAGACATTTTACAAGATAAAAAATGTATCAAATAATAATCCGTTAAACAATGCTAAGAAAGATGAAAAGTAATTTAAACGTTAAAATAGGAACAATTGTCAAGATAATAGTAGAAGTAAAATAGAATCGTCAATTCAATCTCACAACAATAAGTTTAAAAACAATGCGACTTTACGATGATAGTTTCCTTCCGCGTTTATAGAACAGGCCACAAAATTCAAATGAATTTCTTAGACAACTCTCACCGTCTCCAAAGCACCCTACTATTCATCGTTTTCGTAATACAATAAATCATCTCAGGATGAAACGTCGTCGTACAACGACTGTATAACATTGTTGAAAAATCTACCTCTCGAAAAGCCATTTTTTCACTGAAAGAAACATTAACAAAATATGTTTGGGAAGTCATTTCGAATTATGTCTTCCAAACAAAAATAGAACGAAGAAGATTTATTACAGGAAACTACGAAATATTACTGACAAACCAAATAAATCGTTTTTTTTTAGGACAGGGAAAGCTTGAAAGTTCTTCTTCCTGTAATTCTGATTCACATTTTTTGGTAACATCGTTAAAAGATAGAAAAAGATATTTCCATTCTCTTCATCTTTTTTTTTTTATTTCAAAAAAAATGACGACGACACGATATACCACTTTTAAATAATTCATACGATCTCTCCCTTTTTAACATTCCTTCTTTAAAAGAAGTGAAGGAAGGAGGGGTGGAGGTTGAATGAGGAAAAATGGATGAAGAGAGATTCCACACAGGGGAAACCGAACATTGTAGCATGAGTTTAATCATGAAGAACGAACTCATGGGTTCGTATCACGAATATCTCTAACTTCATTATCGAATCCTCTCGTAGGAGATGTATTTAAAAAAAAAATTATTCATCTTTCTTCTTTGTTGAATTTTTTTCCCACGTGAGAAGAAAAAAAGATACAAAAATCGTACTTTATGTTTTAGCGGGATAACAAAATATCAAAATTCAATCCATTTCATCGGTAACTGATTTCTAAAAAGTTATTGTAAATAGAATTTGGAACGAAACAACAAAAATAATCAAATCATAATCGCGTTGACAATGTAGATATTAATTCGATGCCCTAAGTGAATACTAAATTTATTTATAAAAGTCATCGAATTAATAGATTTAATTCGATTCTAATAGATTCAATAATATAATAATAAATATTTCAAATGTTTAATCACGGAAAAAATACGAAATAATATACAATCAAATAAACGATTAATCACGATTATATATTACATTTATAATTTATTTTTTATATTTTTCACAACTATCACTAAAAAAATAAGAAAAACTAGATAAACATAAAATAACAAGATTGTATGATTGACCAAATTGTTCAGTATCATTAATATAACATTATAAGAATATATATGTATATTAAGCGATTATCGAAAATTGGCAAAATTATTTATAACCAACGATAAGGAATTTCTTGGAATACGCACTTAAGAGGGATAGCAATTGGTGCGTACTCCAGCCGTCATCGGCAAAATTTGCGGAGTCCATCTATTTTACCGAGCAGACTAAAAATGCTTTCAAGTCGACTTCGAGCTAAGTTTGCTAAGTCACTACCGATATGCGATAATACTTATATACATGTACACACGCACACTAACACTTTAAATAAATTTCTATATATAACCCACAGATGAAGCACGTCGGTTCAGCTTTTATGAGATATTCTTTCCGCGAATCAACGTCACCACCGTTTTCCTTCTCTATATTTTAACATCTTTTTTTTTTACAATACGAGGCTTCGCACACACCACGTACCAATATGTACATAAACTTCTTATTCATAAAACATATATATATGCACATAAACAAAACACACACATAAATGGCTTTCATTTTAATCAAGTGTAATTCGATAAAAGCACCAAAAAATAAACGATTTATCAGTAAACAAAGTAAAGAGATCTTCTGTTAATAATTTATCTTCTTGCAGGAAGGGAAAGCCGATAAGAATGGCGACGCCAAAAAGTAATATCGAATAGATCCCTAGTAGTACTATGCGAAGAGTAAACAAGTTTTTGTTTCCTTTTTCTTTTCAATTTTTCTTTTTTCCAAACAAATAATGTTCGTTTATGTTGAAAAGTCATTTTTAATGAAGAAATAGAATCTTTTTTCAAGTAGGTAAACTTATTTTTCACATTTTATCTGCCCTACGTTATTTTCACGTTATTCTATCCGACGGGGCAATTTCTTATATCCTTTTGATCCTAAGTTTTCTCCTGTTATTATCAAAGATAGTAATTTGTGATCCTGCGTTGATATTATATCATAATAAAAAATTAAAAAACAGAAAAAATAAAAAAAAACAAATTGAGTCATAATATAAGAGACATCGAAAAAATTTCATATAAATTAATCGTATTAATTATGTTCAAAATCATAATAATTGTTTGATATATGACCAATTAAGAAGACAAGATATTGTATTACGAGTACATGTATTAGACCCTTGTCAAGACGTCTCTTTATCGATCTTAATTATTACCTTTCGTATCTTTTCCGGTAATCGGTCATGATAAATGACAATTAGCGAGTTCATCAAATCAATTTACCTACATATCAACAAGAAATTACAAAAATTCTCAAAAGACTGAATGTGCTAACAAGGTTAGATTTGTCATACTAAAAAACGATTCAAAAAAAAAAATTTAATCTCCTATTCTATGAGAAATGATGTGTCACTTTGGTGTTACACAAAGAAATGAAAACTTCATTTTCGATTTCACAGTCCTACGAACAAGATATTCATTTCAAAATCAACTTTCTTGGAATATTATTATATGTAGAACTTCTGTACTCTCAGTCTTTAGACTTTTGAAATTAATTACAAGATACCTACTAATGTAAGATGAGAAATTTCATCCTTATTGCTAATCCTTAAGGAGAAAGGGAAAAAGAAAGAGAGAGAGAGAGGGACAGCAAATGAATCCTTTCGTTATTGGTCGTAGTAGTACTGCAGTAATTAGTGAGGATCCCTAAAGCGCGCGGCAAAATTGTCAAATTACAGATTTGTATAGCTTTGTTCTTCAAATTCAATAAATTTAGAATTACAAGGTGTATAACAGCTTGTGCTCAGGAAGCATAATCGAAGGGAAGGATAGAGTTCAACTTAAACATCCATGTAGAAATATGAGAAATTAGAATATTCTACAATGGCAGTCACTTTGCATTCAAGAAAATGTTAACGAATGAACCATGAGATTTCACAGATCAGGCGTCAACCTTGTAAAAATATCTTGAGGGATATAATTCAACCAACTCCACCTACCGACTCAACGACAAAAACCGACAATCACTACCAATATTCACGAAATTCTTAAAAGAGTATTGTCTCGAGTTTATTTGCGAGACATGTATCGATTTATACAAACACCAATCGATGATCCTCTGTTAAAGTAGTCTGTTTGGAAACATATCCTCGCTTGCCTAGCGTCGAGCTCTTTTTCCATCCACTTTTGAATCCTTTCTCTTTTTTTCTTATCACTTTTCGCAGTAAAATATAGCAAAAAAAATTAAAAACAAGAGAAAATGAAGAAACACATAAAATACAGACCATCAGTATCGTCCAAGTGAGCGACTAAGGTGTTCGTCTTGCATCTTTCAATAGAACTTCAAAAAAATACGATCTTCGTCGGCCACTCCGATATTTTATTTTCTTTCTTCTATCACTATGTCTTTTCTTGTTTCGTTTTCTTTATTTACGACAAATAGAAACATTCGCACGAAAAAAAAAACTAAAGCAAGATGTTATTTTGAATTTTTCCCCCGAAAAAAAAAATTAAAATTAAAAATAAAAGGAAGTCTTTTGGGTGAATTAATAGAGAAAAAAAAAGAGAGAACGAGAGAAAGAGAGAGAAAGGGAGAAACAAAGAAAAAGAAAGGGAGTGAAAAAAAAGATAAAGAACGTCCCTTATCGTCGTCCTTCTATTCGTTTATCGTTGTCCTTGTCGTAGTTGTGCGCGTGTGAATCGCACGTCGCGACGTCTGACCACCGACTGTTCGCTGCAACGCGTCGTAATGTCGGAGCGACGCCCGAAGACGTCCGAGGACAACCGACGGCGGCAATGCGCCGCACCCCGCGTAAACAACCCTCAAAGCGAAAGCAACCAACCCTTCGTTGTATCGCTCAGAGATGACCGCTCTTCGTTTCTCCTCCTCTTTTCCTTCTTCTTCTTCTTCTGTTCTTCTTCTTCTCCTTTTTCTCTTTTTTCTTTTTTTTTCTTTTTTCTATCTCTACTCGCGGTATCGCTCTTTAACCCTTAGGCTATGAAACTATATATACATATATATACTTATCTATACTCCTTTACAGCATGACTGATTCATCCAAGTCAGCTTTGGACCGGAAATAGATTTCTTCTTTTCAAAGACAAAGCCGAACTTTCAAGGACATGCTGTTATGCTATTACAGTCGGACACAATATATCTAAGTATCTATGCATAGATATATCTTAAAAATAATGTTATTTCCTTTCTCACGATCTTGTGCGATTGTACTTTGATTATGATAAATTTCGGGGAATAGTAATCTTTTGAAAATGAAAGATAAAGAAAAATGATTGCTCCAAAAAAAAAAAAGAAAAGAAAAAAAATAACGGATTGTTAGATTATTACTCTCTCTTTTGTATAATTTATCTAGTAATAAATTAATGTTAGATAAGTTGCTATTATTAATTTGTGTAGGATTTGACCTCGTTACCTTAAAAATGATTTTCTTGATAAACTTTACGTCATCGTTAGTAATTGTCACATCTCTTAAAATGGTACTAATGGATTTGAAAAGATGTTAGGATACATTTGATTCTTGGAATATACAAACACGTCGAGCTGTTTAATGCAGCACAACACGTTATTGATAATTAACTCGTTTAAATAAAGAATCCTTGAAAAAACGACCGAACAGTCTCGATGGATGGTAGGGCGTGGCTTTTGCAACGCGATAATACTCGCGTTCGATCGCCTAGGAAAGAAGCCAGCAGGAAATAAGCCGGTTCAATCGGCCTCCTTTACCACACCCATCTTACGGCTGTCCGATCCTCTTCCGATCGATCGTTCATTTCATCCTTTCATATTTCTCTATAACTACAAAAATTTATGAATACAGTATGTTTTACGAGATAAAACTTCAAAGTAAAATACGAATATACGGTTGGTCGTAATATTGGAGATAACCATAAGTAAAACTTTTTGATTACTGTCAAATTTATTTATCTAAATATAAAACCATTCTCGCAACTGACCAAAGCAATTGAAATATTTCATTCGATCGTTCCCATTATCGCAACCTATTTTGTTCGAACCTATAACTTATGTTTGAAAATTACAGATAAACAATACCGAAAGATTCTGCAAGCAATTCTATCGAAAGTTCAAGTTCGTTCGGTCTCTCGTTTCGGAAGCTCAGTAAACGTTTAGTCGTGATACTCGATCACGTTGTCTTTGATGTAAAATTTCAAGGTCGTTACAATGAACGTCAAATGTCATGATAAATACAGTAACTATCCTCTATAACCGACTCTATCCGTTAGCAAAGTGAAATTAATAAAGTCCGTTAGCACGCTTGAGAGAGAACTCAAGTTGGTTGAAGTAGTAAAGACACACTGATAGTGCGACCGTTAAGTGAAACGGATTTATAATCGTCGTACCACGTAAACGAGATAATAAAACTTACCAACGAAAAAAGGATCTAGAAAATTCTAGATAATAAAAAGATAATATTACTGTCGAGTCTTTGCGAATAAGGAAATAAAAAAAAATTAAAAAAAAGAAAATTATAGCGAAATAAATAAAAAAATAATTAAAAAGAAGGAAAGAAAAACTAGCTGACTTTTTTTAGAACGAAAATGAAAGATGAAAAAAAACTCATGTTTCGTAAAATCTTGTTAATTATGACATCTGTATAATGCTAATGAAACCTAATTATGAAAAATTTCAAAAACAGAAAAGTATGTATTAAATGAAAGATAGCATTCATTAAACTATAAAACGAAATCGAAAAACGATGATATTATGTAGCAATGGAAATACCTGTGTACTTGATTCTCCGCAATGCGACGAAAATCGACTGGTCGTTGAACGATGCCATCGACCCCTAATTCGATAGGTAACTATAATGCCTAATACTATATACATATATTCAATAGGTAACTATATACCTAATACTGTATACATACATACACACATACGTACATATATATATATATATATATATATATATATATATATACACTTTAAAGAAACTAAATTGTTTTGCTGAAAGTAGAGTAAAGTAGCATAAAATATGACTTTTTTTCAAAAGAGGAAAGAAGAGAAATGAAAGAAGGAAGAAAAATACAAAATAAAAGATAAAACACAAATAGAAAGATGAAAGACAAACGAGAAAAGTAGGAGAGCAAAATATGTGTCTATTACTAACGCCTTGACTCTACTACAACATAGTTTCTCTTAAAAACGAACGAGCAGAAATACATTAATATACATGAATGCGAATGAATGGAATGCTTATAACGCAGCAAGCGTAGCATTAAGGAAAACAAGTGAAAAGAAGAGATCAGATGTAGTAGCCGACTGTAAGCGTTAGAAGCTAACATTTTGTGTGTACTTACTATATACTTTGTATAATAGTAAATATGTACGTTGGAAAAACAGCCAAGGATAAACACACTTTTGTAAAACGATACATTGTATTTTGCACGTTAAATTATTTATAGAATCTAATATTTGAATATTATAAAGAATAAAATAAAAATATGATAATTTTTATTAGAACATAAAAATTGATAAAAATGTAGAAGATGGAAAATAAGGAACTAAGAGGTATAAATAAATAGCATGAAATAGGTACAAACTTCCTGAACAATTCATTCTATGTCGGTATATCCTACTAGCTCTTTTCTCTTTCTTTCAACAAATGGTATAATGCACGTTGATGCAACGAAGTAATCAAAACGTACCACCAGTTTATACATTACTTTACTGCAAATGAGTCAACTCTATGCATCGTACCTTTGGCATTCATATTGTATATCCTACGAGTCTTCGTTTAATTATAGCTGATGCGTGAGAAATGTCTCCAAACGAATGCAAGCTAGTTGTGTGCCGAGCCAGACACCTCTTTGATATTTTCAAATGGTTAACGTGACTGCGCTTGTGTAATGAAATTTCGTTTCGTATTATAAAATTTTCAAAATATGAACATTATACAGTTTTCGAAAAACGAATTACTGTACTCGTCAAAACGTTTACAAATTAAATATTAAAAACGAACGATTAAATTTTGCATATATATTACTAGCAAAAAATTTGGAATCATTTGCTAATTTCCGTAAAAATCGAATATGCCGATTAATTTTGAAATGATTTTGCTGAATTTTGTTTTAAGAAATTTTTTGCATTTTCTTATGTCCATAATACTCTTGTATAATTGCTACACCCAGTTTAAAAGACAATACTCAAAATGAACTTTCCTTTTGAAACATCTTTACCAACTTCTACAAGAAGCATGGAAAGACATTTAATTAGAAATACTTGAAAAACTAATTTCTAGAATCCAAAATATGTCAGACTTAACAATTAAAATCATTTTTTGATGAAAAAGCAATTTGAAGAAAAATAGTAATTCTTTGATAAAAACATAATACAAGTATATGTAAACGATATTACTGTGATGAATTATTTTGAGAAATAAATCCAACTCGGTTACCTTAAAGACGTTCATGTTTTTCTTGTAAATATCCTGTTCCTCTGAATTTACATAGTAATTCCAAACTTGTGGCCGGTAGCGTGTGCATTACATAGACATATCCATTTGTTAACGAGACATGCGTGTGTTATGTCAAGTCACTTGAAGACACTTATCGATATAATATAACGTATTATGGATACGTTAGCTGCATGCTTCATATATTATACTTCTAACGATAGCTACTGGTATTCTAATAATACATGTAAGTACTATGCGTATATTATATTTCAGATATTGTATTCCTTAGCTTAATGAAACGTATTTTGTCGTAAATTAATACTAATTTAAGAATAAATTAATATGCTAATTTGGTAGCAATGAAATTATTATCGAGCAAATTTCATCGATTTTTAAACGACTGTGAAAAACAAAACCAATATTCTTGATTCCTTTCTTAATTTCTTTTTTTCTCTTTATCTTTCTATCTTTATCGATCAATTCTTTTCAAGAAAAACATCATTGTCGGCTAATCGCATTGAATAACCAACTAGGACGAACAGATATCTCATTTTAAGAACTTTGTCGTCATTGTCATCGTCATCGTCGACATCTTTGTCTTCGTTTCTTAGGTTTCCGAGTAAAAATACTTTTTCTCGTTAAATATCTTAGTTATCACCGACTACAACGATAATTCCTTCACAGAACGATAAAAAAATATTTACACCCTTAATTCACGCTTCTCATATTCTGAACGACTATCGGAAGATATTAATGACAAAAAAAAGTAAAAGGAATAATTTAATTTCCTAGTTAATAGAAGAAGAAAAGAAAAAAGAAATTATATACGCAAATTCGTTAACGATTAAGTAATAAAAAATAAACGAATAAAAAAGTCAAATGCAAATTATTCAATCAGTTTAAATTGTCTACGTTCTTTCTATTCTTTTCGAAATTATTTTAAAATTATTCCATCAAATAATAAAACGCATATAACAATTTGTTAATTGTTAATTTCTCTCTACTAATATAAAAACAAGTATGACTATATTACTTACTTATTTACCTTCGTCTTCTTTCAAGCGTTGTCTTTTTCTCCTTGTTTCCCGCTTCTTTTCTTTGCTTCGTATATCTTTCCTTTCTTCTTGCCATTTTCTCGGCTATTGAGTTACTAGAAAAAAATAATGATTACTATCGGGGATGCTAAAAAGAGAGAAAAGTTAGTCAATATTATTCTGTGGCACCGATACTTTTATTTTTTTATTACTAAACGAGATAAAAAAAAACCTAATATAAGAATCACCTAGTTCGGATGTCCAAAAATTCGTTCGTTAATAAAAATGTAATGTAGTCGAGTAAGATGATAATGAATATAACAGTGAATATAATTATAATAATGACATAGTAAATAGCAAAAAAAACGAGACAAATACCATAGATAGATATTTTTATTAACGCAAAAAGTATTTTTCACCACTCCGTGTGAAAACGCTGTGCAAACTCCGCTGTGCAAAACGAAGTTGCCGCTTTTCGCCTACGTCGAGGAGAAAAAAAGTATACACACCATGGGCAATATGGGCAAGGTATGTAATATACTATTCTACGCTCTCGTTCGTTACAATCTACTTTTATCCTAAGTTTTTTTTTATTACTCATTAATTTTTAAATGTACGTATATTTATATTTATATTTATATTTATATTTATATTTATATTTATATTTATATTTATATTTATATTTATATTTATATTTATATAGTTAAAAAACAAAGACTATTTATACACTTTTTTTTACATTTTTAATACCTAATATTCTAATAACTGTCCATTTATTTAGATAATTTGATAACCCTAAAAACAATTTAATTAACAAGTTATATTATTTATTTATATTAATACCAACATAAATCTTGAATTGGCTATGTAAGAAAGTGTAAATTGTTTAAAACTATTACTTTATTAAAACAATAACCATTACTGTGGAATGCGTGGTAAATACTGACGGCAAATTTATATTTACTAACGAGTATACTTTTCTCTCAACAGATGGCATTGCAATGCAGTATAAATGAAATTATTTTACGAACATAAAAAGATCAAAAAATAACCTTTATAAATATATTTTCACAGTGTTTAATGAAATCTTAGTATAAAATGATGGACATTTTAAACATGTATTAAAATAAAATGATACAATAAATTATATTGTACAAGAAAATTCAATGTTTTCAGAATGATACCATATGATGTCGGTCGTGGCAATATTCGTCGTCATTTCACGTTCTACAATGACTAGGCAAATTGATCGAGAAACCACAGGTTTAGAGAAACGTATTATTTCTTTTATTATTCACATTGGAACGTGAAAATTTGAACGTTTCAAATGGCTATGGATGGAAAACGATCTATAAAGATGGTACGTCGGCAACTATCACACGTGAGCAAATTATCTATCATTATTACCGATCATGTATATTTTGGTAATTGGACACATTCTGATTGAATAGTACAAAAAATATGTTTACAATAATATTTTGTAAAAAGTTCATTTTCAAATTACAATAAAAAATTAACAAATATTATTGTTTCTAAAGTAGATGAAATATGAATGTAAACTTTGTTAGATTACTGTTTATTGAATGTAATTTTTATATTAATATTTTATGAATGTAATTTTATTATTTAATTTCTTTATTAATCTTGTTTATTGCATAATTGTTCTTTTATATATGTATATACACAGGATCCCCTTTCACCTGGTCCATGTTTGGATATTAGTGATGATGAACTTGTTACGATATCTGTTAGAGATTTGAATAGACAGTTGAAACTGCGTGGATTGTCTAGAGAAGAGATAGTACGAATGAAGCAGAGGAGAAGAACTTTAAAAAATAGAGGTTATGCAGCTAGTTGTCGTATTAAACGTATAGAGCAAAAAGATGAGCTTGAATCAGAAAAAACTCAGGAATATCGTGACATGGAAGCAATGCAGGAGGACAATAATCGCATGAAAGAAGAAATAGAATCTTGGCATTCAAAGTATCTAGCACTAAAAAAGTTCGCTATCGAAAAGAAAATTCCTATTCCATCTGAATTAGAAATGATATAAATCGTAAACGGTAATAAGCAATATATATATAAGTATACATAACTATTTTTGTAAATATATATTATCCTCTTAGTAATAAAAAATGAATAATATATTAATATAAAATTATATACTCATCATAATGATGGCTAATAAATAATACAAAGTTTTATTTTTAGGACAATTTTGAAATGTTTATGCGGCTGTTATAATAAAGACAATTATTTATAAAATTTATTTTCTATCCAATTTTTTCAAGTATTACAAATAATTATTAATATTTATGTTATTTATATATGTTACATTATTTATATCTCTGACATATGTACTTTTTTTAGTACATTTTGTATATCAACAATTCAATAACACTTTTATTAACTTTGAATATAAAATTGTTAGAGTAAAAGTTGAACAATTATTATGACTCTTAACGTTTAAGTATATTTACTTAAATAAATATTTCATATATTCTCTTTCTCTGTAATACATAATAAAAATATTAATTTACTAACTACATCGACATTAATTGAATTACCTAATAATCTATATTTTTGTTTAATTGTTGTACTATTTGGAAATGTAAAATCTTCTGGAAAACACATTAATCTAGACACTTCTTTTGGTGTGAAGTATCTTAACTTTAAAGATAAAAAGAGTTTTAATTGATCTTCTGAATATTTTTCATATTTGGTAGACTCGGTAAGGCTTTTTTGTACTGTTTCTTCAGAAAATGGGCAATACACAGAACCCGTACCTTCAACGTAATGTCCATAAGCTTTTGTAAAACAACAAGAGCCACAATTTTCTGCTGTTCTTATATCTAAAAGTGTAGCTCGTTTTTGTAAAACATTTTTAGGAATCAAGTATAATTCTTCTTCACAATCTTCTAAAATATGTTTTAATTTATAACAAATAACACCAAATTCTATATTGTCGACATATTCTTTCTCTATGAGTAACTGATGTTTACTTCGTGGAAGAAGCGTTATTAATCTTTGGGACAGACTATAATCTAATATAGAGTCATCGAAACAAAACTTTAAACCTTTTTTCTTCGCAAGCAAATAATACCTATGCCTGGTATTTGGAATACCAAATTGTGTCGGACTTAAAATTAATTCTTTATAATTAAAGTAGCAATTTTTAAGGCACTTCAGTAACTCTATTCTTGTCTCAGAGTTTTCAAATCCCTTCACATTTTCCAATAATATATATTTCAAAGATGAAATCCGTGGTATAATTTGTAAAAGATGAAACAGTGAACACGATCTCTTATCTAATTTGTCTTTTTGTAATCCTACTCTAGTAAATGGTTGACAAGGAGGACTCATAAGTATCATATCTATATTTAATTTCATAAATTCTTCTTCGCTTATAGATTCAATGTTGCGGTTCATGAGTAAGACTTCTGGAAAATTATGTTTATATACATTATTGGCAACAGGATTTATATCCACTGCACCAATAACATTTCCAGCTACTCCACTTTCTAAAAAATAACATGATAATTAAAACCTTTATCAAATATTAAATCTACTCAAATGTTGTAATGTATCTTTTAGGTTAATGCATGTATTTGATATATATAAAACTTAAATTAAATGTACCTCGAAAGGCATAATGCATTCCGCCAATACCGCTATATAATTCCAATATTCGCATTATAAATGATTCAAAACAATATTTTCTTTAAAAAAAGAAACATTATATGTACTTAAAAAAATAATACACATTCATTATAGTATAATTTAGAAGGTAGAGGTAAGGAATAACATCTCTTATGGGAGAAAATGTGAAAAAGTGTCCAGCGTTTTCTGAAAATATTTGTTCAAAAACTTTCCAGAATGGCGCTGGTGTAGGTACTTGGTATGTATGAATGTAGCAATTGTAAACGAATTGAAGTATGCCGAGTTAAAAAATTTAATATTATTGGCGACTAAAATAGTTAATAATTGAAAATTTCAACAAATTGCGTAGTACAAAATAATGTAGTAAATATAACCTTAAAGAATTATTATGAGAAAACTTAAATTATTATCATAAACTCAAGACCTATGATTTTTTAAAATTTGTAATATTTAATTTATTATTGAAAATGTTTATATTACGTCATGTTTTTTATTGTTGTTAATTTATATTGTTTATTACGTGTTAAGTCTGTCTTTTGACTGCTTTCGCATATCGAAATATGCTAATTTACAGAGATAAATTATTTTTTATAGCGAATAACAATGTTTTAATACATCAATTGATTAAATGTTTCTATGATTTATTCTAAAAATTTATTAGATGCAAAAATTGATTGCTTATAGAAGAACATTTTTTTATTATCGTTTTGCTCTTGATGAACTTTTGTACTTTAATTTTAAACATGTGGCGTCTCGCACCTGCTCGGTGCTGACACCCCATGGTTGACTATCCGTAGCTCCGATGTCTTGCACCAGGACGGTGCCGACATCTCGCGGCTGCCATCGCCAGGTTCGACAGACGTATCCAAAAACTACTAGAGGTGCGCGCGTCTAGCAGCGATACTTTCTGCCTCGGCTTTATAACCAAACCATGATGTAGAGGCGGCCGATTGGTCAGAACTCGCGGCGTAATTGCACCTGGGAATCTGATTGGTCGGGCCTAGTGACGAACATCCCGGATCATCTCCTCGCTCCTCGGAGATCATCGATCCAACGGATTTCTCGATAGGAGTTCAATTTTATTCGCCAAGCTTATCAGTCGACTGCGCTTGCACGCTCTTCCGTATCAATTTATCGTTCTGTATCTCGTCGTGCGTGTGTATATAAATTCTGTATATAATCCTGTATATAAATTCTGTACATAAATTCTGTATATTGTTGAATAAAATGTGTTCCGAGAGATCGCAAATAAAAAAGGTGAAATCCCTTGTTGTGCTCGGCTTCCTCATTGGCTGTTACGGTGGTCAGTAACTAGCCATTCGGCCCGCGGACATTGGTTTTCCCACATTGGTGACCCCGACGTGATCTCCGGAACCAGTTCGACCACGTTTTTTTTTCGCGCTTCTCTTCGCTCGCTCGGTTTCGCCTCTGGTCAGCCATCTTCTCTTGCCTGGTTTCATCCTGTTTAACGGCCATTTTCAAGTCGAGGTCTTGTCTTCGGCAGCCATTTTGTTTTTGGTCCCTTTCGCACCACGGTCGTAAGTACGCTCCTTGACTCGCTTTTCTTACTTCGTGTGTGCTTTTCTTTTCGAAAGATGCCGACCAGGCGAGCCGAAGCCGAGCAGCACGCTACCGGCGGCCAGCCGGATGCGGCTGCGGCGAGAAGTTCGCCCGCGCAAGACTTTGCTTGTCAACGAGTTCCAGTACTAGCTCCTGCACCGGTCACGGCGCCGACCGTTGCACCAGCCTTCACCACCGGGCTTTAAACTGATTGCACCGCTGTCTCAGTCCGCCCGCATCGCCTCTTCGGTGAACGCTCAGCGTCGGCCGAGTCTACTTCCGACCGCCTGGTTCAACTGAGTCATCCGGCTGTTTTCCAGCCTTGGTCCAGCTTCTCCTTCTCGGACAGACTTCGGGCAACGGATGACTTTCGTCGTCCCAACACCTTCTCCACTCTGGTTCTTCAGGAGGCTTACTTCCGCATCCTGTCAACCGTCGAGAAACTCCAGAAGGCGCCCGACGCAGCCTCTCTGCAGCCGCGGAGATTGCCATCCTATCGCCATCGGTACCACTTCGTCTCGCCACCGACGTGTCCAGTTTGGCCGTCGTCGCTGCGTGGCTGCAGCTGGTCGACAAAGGAAACGGCGATCTGTTGGTTTCTTCTCCCAGACGCTGCCATCATCACAGGCTTGCTACGATACTTTCGTTCGGAGGCTCTTAGCCGTCTTCCGGGCTGTGCATCACTCCAGGCGAATCCGCAAGGGACATCCGTTCACAGGGTTGACGGATCATCGGTCGCTGATTCACGCAGCTCGCCAACCCGCGGATAAGGCCTCACCTCGACAGTAACGGCGACTCGCTTCTCTACTGCAATGTGACTTGTTCGTTTCAGTATGTCTTCGGTGCAGTTAGCCTCGTCGCCGACGCCCTCGCATGGACTATGAAGGAAGCTCCCGTCCCAGGCCGGCCAGCGGCGACTTCAGTCTGCATCTCTGTCAGCCTACTTTCTGCTCTCGGTCGAGGACCGTCGCGGATGCACAAGCTCGCGACAACGAGCTCTCCATCGCTCGCAGTATCCACCTCCCTCAACATCCAACGCCTCATCCTTGGGGGAATCAAGGTGGCCTGCGATTCACACGGCGGTCGAGTCCGGCCTTACCTGCCTCGCTCTCTTCGCACCGCCGTCCTTGAGGCCACCCACGGACGCTTAGACACCGGCGTACCTGGGCTCTTTTTCGACGATTTCACGACTGTCGCATCTCCTAGCTCGCAGCACCGGAGCGGTCGCTGCATACCTCGTCTCCAATTCTTACGGTATCGCAGTAGCGGTCCTTGCAGTATCGCAGTCTTCGCCTTCTCGGCCTCCGGCTGCATCCGGATCCCTGCCCGTAGTGCCAGCGGCGCCTGCTGCGACAGGACTCGTCGTCGTCTCATCGCCATCCTCTACAGCCTTCGCCACGCAGTCACTCTACGTCACCTCCGACTTTGAACCGCCTGACCAGGGACTTCGACTCAGCTTCTCCGCAAGTCTAATTCCGTCCGCCTTCGGCGTCCGGTCCAGAGGGGGGAGTACTGTGGCGTCTCGCACCTGCTCGGTGCTGACACCCCATGGTTGACTATCCGTAGCTCCGATGTCTTGCACCAGGACGGTGCCGACATCTCGCGGCTGCCATCGCCAGGTTCGACAGACGTATCCAAAAACTACTAGAGGTGCGCGCGTCTAGCAGCGATACTTTCTGCCTCGGCTTTATAACCAAACCATGATGTAGAGGCGGCCGATTGGTCAGAACTCGCGGCGTAATTGCACCTGGGAATCTGATTGGTCGGGCCTAGTGACGAACATCCCGGATCATCTCCTCGCTCCTCGGAGATCATCGATCCAACGGATTTCTCGATAGGAGTTCAATTTTATTCGCCAAGCTTATCAGTCGACTGCGCTTGCACGCTCTTCCGTATCAATTTATCGTTCTGTATCTCGTCGTGCGTGTGTATATAAATTCTGTATATAATCCTGTATATAAATTCTGTACATAAATTCTGTATATTGTTGAATAAAATGTGTTCCGAGAGATCGCAAATAAAAAAGGTGAAATCCCTTGTTGTGCTCGGCTTCCTCATTGGCTGTTACGGTGGTCAGTAACTAGCCATTCGGCCCGCGGACATTGGTTTTCCCACAAACACATTCATTTATTTATTTCTTTATTTTTATTTACTTATGTATTTTGTATAACATATGATTTTTTTTCTTATTAATATATTTATTTTTTTTTTAATATTCACTAAGTAGATGTTAAAAAATCATTATATGTTGTTTCCTACTTTATGAGGATTTTAAAAAGCACGCTATTACTTAGCGGAAGTTTTTCTTTTCTTGTTTATTTCTCAATCCTACTTTAATAATATTTGGCGCTTTCTTTAAAATTTACCATGATGCTAATGTGGCGCCACCTGAATTGGTTGGATTTCGACGGACACTTTTCATATACAGAGATGTTCCTCCTTACCTCTACCCTCCATAATAAATATAAATAATACACGAATTGATTTAAATGTACATAATCTCATATTGAAAAGTGCAACAAGGTAGCTATGATTTGATTGGTTGCCTATTTACCCGTCCTGATGATAAATTTTTAAATATAAGTTTATACTTACATTATTAATAAAAAGGATATTATGATTATATGCAAATTACAAAACATGTTATTCATAGATGTTAATATAAATAATAAGAATACATTATCAAGTTCATAATTAACAATAAGATTATCATGATAAATGAAAATAAGGATTGTAATTATAAAAGAATACTATCATTAAAAATATCGATATCGCTGGCTAAAAAACATTAAAATCTTTACTCTTAAAGTTTGATTCGACACTTAAAACTGTTTATCAGCCCGATATAAAAATATCGAAACAAAGTTTCTATTATTGAACATATTAGGCACAATTCTTAATCGATTTTGATGAGTAAGATTTGATGAAAGACGAAAGTTCAAACGTTTGTACGATTAATTGGAATTTTTAAAAAAAGCTTTATTTTCTATGAAAAAAATTACTTCAAAAAATATCATTTTATCGAAAATAGTTACTATTTTTTAATAGATTTATGGTCGATCAAAATTGTATCGGCCATGCATCTTATTTAATGCATAAATGAGATATTTAAAAGTATGAGAGTAAGTACTTACACTAATACTGTAGCCCTCTCAAGCTTATTCACCGATGTTATATACGAATGGTGGGGACGTCACTTCTTTGTGCACTTCTAGTTCAAATTTTATCCACTTGTCGTTGCAGTTACACATGCCTTACCTTAGATAAAAAGTAAGGTCCTAAGAACAGCCTTAAAGAGATAACCTGACTTGAAATGTACTGCATACATACAACATGTCAGTTCATAGTTCGTAGTTTAACAAAGTATTGCGTAGAGATATGAAAATTTATCGTATATAATCGAACATTGTTATAATTTATAAAATGCGTAAATTCAAAAAGTACGTGGTTATATGTGACGATATATAAAGTGAGATTTTTTTAAATAATTAGATCAAAATATATTGCGAAAGAGAAACTTTTATATAGATAATAACCTTTACTTTTTAACCAATGTGTACTATGTATTGTGATATTTCTTTGAAATAATCCGTGTGTTTAGATGTGTTTTTAACGCATATATGAAATCATTAAATCTCACATAAATTGCTTAAATGACATGGAGTAATAATTACAAACAAATTTAATTGAACTAAAGTCAAAAAAATGAATACATTGTGAAACATACCTAATTAAGTTTATATTTTACGTATCAAAATGTTTCGAAGTCGTAGTTGGTTTGGAGGGGGACTTTGGAAGCCAAAAAATCCACATTCTCTAGAGCACCTTAAGTATGTAAATCATTTTAATCATTTTTAATTACAATTTAAAGTATTATTTTATGTTTAGGTACCTGTACAATGTTCTATCAAAGAATCAAACAGTATCTGAACATAATAGAGGTTTATTAGTTGAAACTCTTCGCTCAATAGCTGAGATTTTAATATGGGGTGACCAGAATGACAGTAGCGTCTTTGAGTAAGTGATATCACTCATTATTTAACTCCTTGCACTATGATTTAGCACGCAGAGTTTCATGTCATATTTGGTGCTATATTTCTTGCTTATTACGTTTAGACTATAAAGCGTATCATGAGTCTTACATATTGTTATAACGTAAGGAGTTAATCCAATATTCTGTTCAATTTTATAAATTGAATAGAAATATGAATATTAATTTTTACATTTTATATATAGCTTCTTTCTGGAGAAGAATATGCTTTCTTTTTTCTTGCGTATCATGAAGCAGAAATGTGGAAGCTACGTATGTGTTCAATTACTTCAGACGCTCAATATATTATTTGAAAATATACGCAATGAAACATCTTTGTGTAAGTCATTTTTAATATAAACTATTTTAATAATTTACTCGATTTTTATCATCTATCTTATCTTTATATAAAATTTGTAGACTACCTGTTAAGTAATAACCATGTAAATAGTATTATTGTTCACAAATTTGACTTCAGCGATGAGGAGGTAATGGCATATTACATCAGTTTCTTAAAAACGTTGAGCTTGAAGTTAAATACCCATACCATCCATTTCTTCTATAATGAGGTAAACGAGGTACACGTAATAAGCCTCTATGTTCTTATTTCATTTCTCATCTAATATCATATATTTTTATTTAATTTTTGTATTATTATTTTAAAGAATTAATTTAAGTATAATTTAAAACCAATGCTTATGTGTGTATATATATATAATGTATACTTTTCTTTTGTTATTTTGCACAATTCAAATGGCATTTATTACACAAACACTATCTTTTGTATATGAGAATGTTTTGTAATTTAACATTTTCATTAGCATACCAATGATTTTCCACTATATACGGAAGCCATTAAGTTTTTCAATCATTCTGAGGGTATGGTTCGTATAGCAGTAAGAACTCTGACTTTAAATGTATATCGCGTGGAAGATGCATCTATGTTGGCATTTATAAGAGATCGCACAGCAGCACCTTATTTCAGTAATCTTGTATGGTTTATTGGTAATCATATTATAGAATTGGATACATGTGTCCGAAATGATGCAGAGTAAGTTCTATAGTAATATTTTATATTTTCATATATACATATATAGAAAGTAATAATGCTGCAATGAATGAATAGAATAAAGAAAATATACATGTTTTATTATTTGTTATAGTCATCAAAGTCAAAATAGATTATCAGATTTGGTAGCAGAACACTTGGATCATTTGCATTATTTAAATGATATACTTTGCTTAAATATACCAGATCTTAACAAGGTACTCTCGGAACATCTGTTGCATAAATTACTAGTTCCGCTCTATGTATATTCTTTAATGAAGCGAAAAGATCTTTGTCAAAATCAGGTAAACTATATAATATGCAATATTTTACATTCATCAATAGATATTTAATATTAATAACTTTTCAATTGTTAGGATGAACGAAAATATGTCAGCGTTGTTGTGGCATTATTCTTACTTTCCCAAGTTTTTTTAATTGTTTCTCACGGACCTCTTGTATATACTTTAGCAGCTGTAATACTCAAATCTGATTTGAGCACGATTCAGATAGGAGTAAGCAAAGTGATTGAAACATTTAGCGAAATATCATCAAATAAATCAATAGAATTTTCACAGCCAAAAGAAACATTAGAAAAATCTTTAGAAAATCTAAATGAATCATTAACCATATTAGAAAGTCTTAATGAAAATGATAATAATGTAGAATCTACGAGTAAGACTAGAGAAATTATGGATGAAAAAATACAAGATTTAAGTAAACCTAGTACATCACGTGCTCATGTGTTTTCCTGCGATAATACACATATTAAGAGCTCTAAACAATTAGATATAAACATTCCTGAAGAACTAGGAGGTATAAAACATTTGAATGTAACCGATGAAGAAAAAGAACGTTTGGCATTAGAGAGTCCATTAACACAGAGTCAAATACAACATAATGCTCTGGAATTATTATCACAGAAACCGTTTTTAGAAACTATATTGAATTCTTTATTTTGTACAGAAAATGATTATGCTGCGTTATTTGGATTGTGTTTACTTTATGCATTAGCTAATAATCAGGTAATAAATATATAAATATAAAAGTTTCACATAATAAATGTGAATCTTATGTAGTAATTTAATAATTTTATTTATAAGGGTATAAATCATGAAACACTGGATTTAGTTTTATCTCCTTCACAGAATGTAGAAACAAAGAATTGGTATAATGATATATTAATAGATAGATTAATTCACATAATCACTTTAAGCTGTCAGACAAGTAAGTCGTACAATCAAATACAATTATCATTTAAAATGGACTTTTATATTTTTACGATTATATTAATTGATACAAATATTTTTATTGTTAGATGCTAAAGTGAGACTTGTAACTTTGGAATTAACAATCAAATTATTGACACATTTAGTTTTATCAGAAGGACAGAGTCTTTTAAAAGATTCACATTTAGCAGCAATCGAAACAGCAAGAGAACAAAGTACAGCACTTTTGAGGAACTTCTACAAGGTGTGTAATTAAACATAGATATATTACAATTATACAATTATTGAAATATTTTCTTAAAATTTATTAGAGTGAAGAGATATTCTTAGATATGTTTGAAGACGAATATAACGAAATTCAAAAACGACCTTTAAATGTTGAATGGTTAATGATGGACAGTAATATTTTATTACCTCCTACGGGTACCCCAATGACTGGTATTGAATTTAGCAAACGATTACCATGTGGTGAAGTAAGTATTCTATTAAATTGGAAATTTAGAAAAAAATATCTATGATCATACTATATTTTAATTACATGTATATAGGTGGAAAGAGCACGTCGTGCAATTAGAGTATTTTTCTTAATCCGAGAATTATCTTTAACTGTTAATATGGAAGAAGAAACACAGTTACCCTTAACAAATCCAGATAATTGTGTAAAACTTACCAACGTACTTGATCTAAGTAAAAGTTATTTCCTTTCTTTGAAAAACTTAGTATCTAAATGTAAAATAAATGATTGTAGCATATAATAATTAAAAAGAATCTTTATAGAATGAATATTGTTAAATAATTAAAATATATTTTTATAATTCATAAACATGTTTTAATTCTAATAACTGTTACAGATAACAGTGACTTAATAGCATGTACAGTTGTATGGAAAGATGGACAAAAAATCCATTGGTTTTTGGTCATTGATGTTACACAATTAATTCTAGTTGAACCTGACACTACCAAACTTGGGTGGGGTGTAGCAAAAATAGTAGGCTTTTTACAGGATATTGAGGTGACGGGTGACAATGATGATTCTAGATGTTTACATTTAACCATATACAAACCTCTAAGAAATAGCACAGGCAACAGAGTTCCATTACTATCAGCTAAATTTATCTTCGATGATCACATTAGATGTATGGCTGCAAAACAAAGGTATTATATAAAATACTTAGCATCTTAATGTCTACATATGAAACCTATTACAAAATTCTTTTATGATATAGGCTAACCAAAGGTAGAATAAAAGCACGACAGAGAAAGATAAATCAAATTGCTAGATTACTGGGCATGCCAACAAGTATACCGCATTCGTCTACACCACCAAACTTTGCTTTACGTAATATGCGACACGACCGTAAGAATATTACGTTATCATTAAATTTGATTATTTGAAATATCGTTATTTTTAATATTTATAATTTTAGGATATGGACGTGGACAAAGGCAGAAGGATCAACCAAGACCAATGTTTACGGTAAATAAAGTTCCAGGATTCGCGGCACAAATGCGCAGAGAACATGTTCTTAAACCTGTTCTTGGTCTTCCGTCATCTAGTTTTAAGCGTGTTGATAATAACTCTAATGAGAAGATTCATGAAAATGGTTTACGATCTAGAGATAGTTCTCCAAAAATGCCACGCCCGCGTAGTGAAGAAATACCTCTTGAGGATATGCGTAATCGTAAAACATCTTTGACGTCTAATGGAGCGAGTGCATCTCACATATGTTTAGAGAAGAAAGATAGTTGTAATTCTGGTAGTTCATCTAATAGTGAACCTACATCTATAACTAGAAAACGTTCTGAAGAAACATCGTTTACTTCTCCTCAAACTCAAGAGGTCAAACCACGTAGAAAGGGTCAAGTAGAGACTGTATGATTATATAAGAATAGAATTATTTTTAAAAAGTGGAAAAGGGAAAATTTTTGTTAGGGAATTGATGAAATAAGAAAAATGTATATACATTTTTGAAATAGAAACAAAGTCCTCTATCAATTTAACGTGTAACTATTTATATGTCGTTTGAATTTTTTAAAACTATGTTTTTTCACAATATTTGTTAACTAATATTACAGGTAATTATTACTGCCTTTCTCTGTATAATTACATACTTTGTCATTTGCAATTACGAAATGATCACTTGTATACAAAATAGTACATTCGCGTTAAATTTTAATAAATGTTTAACACATTGTGATAAATTTTTCCTTTAGATAATTACATATTTTGTAGATACTTTTTATTCTTTATACAAATATTATATCTGTTGTCTTTTAAATGTAGACATTAATTCATTAGTACACAAATTGTTGAGTAATGTTTCTTACAATGATTTAATGTATATATGTTTTATTATTTAGGATAAAAGTAATTTAAATTATTTAAAATATTATTTATGTATTAAACATGTTTTACATTCAATATTTATATGGCTTCTTCGATAATTAACATATTATGTGTTTTGCACAACAAACAAATTATTCATTCAATGCATAACACTTATCTTAGATATTTACTTTTTAATGCAATAATATTATATTCGCTTTTAAAACAATGTGAGAAATTTTAGTACTTGCTAACATTATTATTGTAATTTATTTTTTTCCCTACAGGTTTAAGATTACATCTATTGTCAACGTGTGTATAGTGCCATTTTTTTTTGTAAATTATATTAAATTTGGTATTTAAAACAAAAATCGAATATTGTAAATAAACATATTTAAGAACGATATTAGAATGATATTTTATAATTTCCAAGTTATCTTTAAGAAACTATAAATCCTGTTAAATGCATTTGTAATAATGATATAATCTAATGTTCATTTAGACTTTTAGTCAAAAGAAATAAGTTCTGCTGTTTCAGGCTTTGTTTCTTCCTTTGCTTGAACGTTTTCTACTACTGATGGAGCTGAATTTTGAGGAAATGTAAATTGTTGGCCTTGAGTAGCAGGAATTTGCGTCATTCCTTGCATATTTAAATTAGGTCCAGCAGGACCTTGTAAAGATTGATTTGCTGGAACCATTCCAGTACTACCTCCAGCAGAAACTTGCATAGTTGTTCTCTGAGATGGAATAATAGTTGAAACATGCTGTGGTACTGGAGCTCCTTGCGGAATAGGTATACCAATAGGTTGTGGTCCAATTTGTTGTGGAAGTACAACTTGACCAGGTGGACCGTGTGTCGTTGGAGCTACTTGTCTTGGTGGTGCAGGTATATTATTAGGTGGTACTGATTGAGACATACCTATCTGATTTGGTAAAGCCGACATTTGTGAACTATGAGGTCCTTGTTGTGGCATATGGCTTGGTGGTACTTGTGTCACTGGAATATGACTAGCAGTACCTTGTTGAGCAGGACCTATCTGATGACCAGTTGGTTGCTGAAGTTGCGTTATAGGATTTGTTACTTGAGGAATCTGTAATAAAAAAGGTGATAACAAGACAATTACATAATTCTTTTTCATTTATTTAAGAAACGTGAAATTATTGTTTATATACTTACCATTCCAGTATTTGTAATTACAACTCTACCTACATTGTCTCGTGATTGAACTGTTGAATCAGTTGCAGCTGATTCTGGGTTAGTTATTGTACCCATTAAATGTGGAGGTAGAGAACCCATTGGCGGCATGTAACCTTGAATAGGATATTGCCCCATTGAATGCTGCCCGTACATGTAAACACCCTGATCTGTTGGAGACATAGGATTATAATTTGATCCAGGACCTTGATATTGCATCTGACGAACTGGAGACCCTTGAGAATGACCCATATATCCTGGCATACCTTGATAACCACCTAAAAAAAAAGGAAAAATTAATAAAAAATATATTGAAGAACGTAACTAAAAAAATAAATCAAGTAATTCTAATTCTAATAAAGTAAATAATTTAAAAAAATTTACTCATGATATATTGCTGTTTTTGTTGTTCTTGTCTCATTTGCATTTCCCTTTCTTGTTCTTGGATTTTTTGTAAAGCTAATTGTCGTTGATATTGCAAATAATCTTGTTTCTTTTTTCGCATAATTGCTAATTTCATTGCCATTAACATCTGCCGTTGCCTTTCCGCTTCCTCTGCTTGTCTACGCAATTTTTCTCTATGTTCATCTCGTAAAGCATCTAATGCAGCTCTAGCATCTTTAATTTGTGTTAACTTATCCTGCAGTCCTTCATAATATACTCTACTATCATCTTGTTCTTGAATATATGTCAATAGTCTATTGAAGCAAAATTATAAATTAATTCTAAATAATAACAGGTATATATTTGAAGTCTTTAAAAGTTCATATTATTTGTATAATACCTTGAATGCATACGAGTAATATTGAGAAATAAATTTTGCACCGAACTGTCAGAAGTAATAGGTCTTCCTCTAGAAGAATTACTTTTCATTCTATTTACAAAAATTTCAACTTGAGATCTTAAAGCATTGACAAACTCTTCCATTTCTATATCAACTTCTCCATTTTGCTGTTTAACGATAACAACTTTCTGAGGCATCGGACTACTTATATTAGGCGCAGAAGGACTTGTTACATCCGTTCTCGCACTATGCTCTTCTATTGCTGTTTGTCTTTGCTCCCAGTATCTTCGATTTAAATATTTTGCTAGTTCAGGATCAATTTCATCCTCATCTTGAATTCGAGATGGACTTGGTCCCTATAGAATAAAAATATCGAATAAAATTATTAATATAACAGTTATACTATATGTAATCCAATAACTATGATTACATGAGACAAAAACTAACAGGGGATGGAGGAGGTGAATATGTTGTTCTAGATACAGAAATAGTGTTAGACTTCAAAGCATTTGTCGCGCGTTTCTTTTCTCTCTCCTTTTGTTCTGCTTCACTTTGACTTAAAGCTATAGCCAACTGTAAATCTTCTTCTTCTCGAATTTCATCCTCCGTTTTTCTAGGAGGAACCTTAAATAATATTTACATGTTAGTTCAAATAAAATATTGGGCTATTCATTTTTCTTTACCTGTTGTTGTTGAGCCAAGGAACTGCTCAAATATTCAGCTGGTAAATCAGTTTCTTTTGAATGGGTAGTAGAAGGTCTAAATAAATAAAATATTTATTAGATTACACAAATAATATAATATATATATATATATATATTGAGAAAGAAAAATTGTACTTACTTATTAACTTGTTCATAGCATGCTTCACATACTCTTACTTCTTTTTCAAATCCAATTTTAGGTAATGTAGAAACTTTGTTCGAGCACTGAGCACAAAATACTTGACCACATGCTCTACAGTGGTGTTTTCGTTGAAGAATGCCAAATGCTACACGACAGCGATGACAAACATCACCATCTGTCCACTCAGGAGCAGTATCAGCCGTAAACATTGCTTCGCTTTCTTTTAAAGGAGGAAACTTATGACCTTCATTTTTCATAATATTTAATGTGTCCTAAAAACGTAATAAACATACAATAATTAATATTCAATATACCATAAATATTATAAAAAATTGTATCTTACCTGTACTGCTCTATATTTAAGATTATTTCGAAATGCAAATGCCAAAGCTTGTATTAATTCTAATATTTTTTGCCTAACGTGTTCATGAGTTGATGTTTTTACTAATTCTTTAAGTTGTTCCATATATTGTTTAGTACCAATTTCATCTTGGATGCGAGATCCACAATTTTTAATGCAAGACTCTAATACCTGTCCAATGATACGTGATGCAATATTAATAGAAATTTTTAATAATAAATGATATAATAAATATATTTCAAAGGTTTAAACTTACTAGCAGAGCATACGAAGCTACATGTGGATTAGGATTGGTTAATTTTTTTTTATAGCAGCAAGTGCTTGCTTTGGTCTGTAAATAAAATAGAATACTAAATACTTTTAATAAGATAATGATATTTACAGTTAATACAATATGGCCGTATTAATAGTAAAATAAACTACGGAGAAAGACAATTGGTTTATCATTAGTCAAGAATGTATGACTAATCTAAGTTCAAATTATACATATGATGGAAATATATATATATATATATATATATATATATATATATATATATATATATATATGCATATACTTATACACTTGCTAAATATTAAAATTCATACAGGTTAACATTAATTTATATTAAGAATATTGAAAAGTGTAAGATTGACTCACTGAACGTCATTTTGACGTATGAGGTCGCAAATTTGTAGAATAGTGGGCCAATCAGGTTCGAGTTGAAATTGACTCGTGGCCTTATCTATAGTGTTAAATAATAAAAAGATAATTATAAACGAACGGTGTCCGACATTTTGTGAGTATTAATGGAACAAAAAAAGTGGAATTTACCCAATAATTTGTCGAAATTTGTAGCACGAAACATAATGCACTTTCTAAAAGATTTATTTTCCTTCGTCTAAGCTAAATTTCGTGTTATTATTTTTCAATATTAACTTTGTTACAAATTATACAGCAGTTATACAGAGTTTTAATAATAACTTCGCTTTTAAACACTTTTTTTTTCACGGTTTTTTCAGTATATGAGGATCCCAAAGCTTAATGTAAAAGATTGCCTACGACTTTAATTTTGCACCGAGAAAGTCAGGAGGCGCAGTGATACATCTATGTGATTTTCATGTCTGTGTAGAGTAATTTTGCGCCATCTACTTGTGCAGATATTGCTTTGAAATTGTAGACAATATTCTCCATGCAGTTAAGGACATTGCAACATTTAAAATAAGTACGTATTTTTATACTTATCTTTTAAAGAATTACATCTAAGGAAAATAAGATACACATTACATCAAAAAACACACATTTTATTTGTGGTAATTACGTAGAGATCGAATATAAACACACGAACATCATGTATACATATTTAATCAAATATTTGTATACTATACGTCTACATTACTTATAATGACAACTTGAATTAGAGATATGAAAATATAAATATATACAAAGTAAATATAAAAATTAATGAAAATGTTAAATTTTGTTCGTCGATAAGCTTTTTTCTACATTTTAAATATACAAATTCAGTCACTTTTTCAAAATATTATTCTCGTTTCAAGAATATATAGATCACTCTTTAAATGAAAACATTCCCTAGAAATTTTTTTGCGAATTTTTATCGTTGTTGATTAAATTAATTAAACCAGCTTAATAAATATACGTATGATTAGCTATGCTATTAAATACAGTCATGTATTGCATACAAGTCCCGCAACCAAAACCCCATTTATCATTTATGATCTCTTGTCGAAAATATTCGACACAGTCGTCAGTAAAGATTGTACGCCACAATGATTTGAGTTATGATCGATGATAATTATGAATGGTTTTATCTAACTAAATTAATTAAGCTATATGAAACCGATTATAATTACAATATATTATCAGTTTCAGTGTAGAAATTGGAACGAACATAAATCGTTTCAAGATGGCTACCGAAGATCTATCGAATGTTTATCACGATCTTTGGCAGCCATGTTGACGAAGTCGAATTAATTGACTCATTCACTTTTACATGCAAGATTTGTAGAATATTTTCTCGTGACAAGTTTCGCATGTAACCTGAGGGATTCATACTGTTCTTGGAAACTTACAAAGGAAGTTTATCATTAGCTAATGGTTTAAAAAAGACGCAATGCTCTTGCAGAAAGATTGACATCTTCAACTGGTAATTGCCATCGACTGTCCCAGAAATCATTCTTCCTAAATGCTAAATGTGTGCACATAGGTAAACGAGTAGCACGTTCACATCTTCTGGAAACCGACCAGTAAATGAAATTCACAGGACACTTGTAAAAATATCCTTGCAAGTTATTTCTGCTATCCCGTTTGCATTTATAAAATGTATTGCTGCAACCCTGCCGATATGGATAATGTCCAACGTCAGGACATAAAGGTTGTGATGAGACTTTTACCTAAAAAAGAGTGTGTTGAATTAATAATTTATTATTAAAACAATTTACTTATTTCACTTCATAATTTTTATACGTACTGGTGTTATAGAATTTTCTTCCAACTTTCTATAGAATCTAGCATTAGCACGAAGACCGGTACAACCTTGACTGACTTCATTTTCAGGGAGACATTGAATCTTGTGCTCGTCAAAAACTGTATTTTCGGGGCAACTTAAAACGAGAACCTTGATCTCCATATTACCTTCATTGGTACATTGGTAAAACAAATTGCAATATCGTGGATGTCTACGGAATCCTGTGGGACAAACAAGAGTTATCTGTTCGTCAGTTAAATTTCCAATGGGGCAAGGTGTCACCATCGAAGGTTCTGTAGTTACAGAAGTCGATTCATTTGATTCGGTTGTAGATTCTTCTCGTTTCTCTGTAGTCGATTCTTGAGATTCTATAGTCGATTGCTCTTGAAATTCTGTAGTGGATTGTTCTTGAGATTCTGTGGTAGATTGTTGTTGGGATTCTGTTGTAGACTGCTCTTGAGATTCAGTTGTTGACTGTTGTTGAGATTCTGTAGTAAATTGTTCTGTTGTTGATTCAGAACTCATAAACGATTCTTCTGTTGATTCTGTCGTTGGTTCAGTAGAACTTGCTGTTGATTCTATCGTTTGTTCAGTTGTACTTGTTGATTCTGTTGTTTGTTCAGTGGAACTTGTTGTTGATTCTGTCATTTGTTCAGTGGAACTTGTTGTTGATTCTGTCGTTTGTTCAGTAGAACTTGCTGTTGATTCTGTCGTTTGTTCAGTTGTACTTGTTGATTCTGTTGTTTGTTCAGTGGAACTTGTTGTTGATTCTGTCATTTGTTCAGTGGAACTTGTTGTTGATTCTGTCGTTTGTTCAGTGGAACTTGTTGTTGATTCTGTTAACCCTTCGATTGTAGTTGAAGTAAATGATTCAGTGCTAGACGTAGATGTAATTTCCGCGGAAGACGTTGTTTGTTCCGATGATATCGATGTTGTTTCTGTTGAAGTTCCTGTTGTAGATTCTTCCATGGATGTCGTAATTTCCGTTGACATTTCAGTAGAGGTTTGTGTTGTTAAACTCTCAGTCGATGAAGATTCTTGTGTTGCTTCTGATGTCGTAGATTGTGCGGGAGTATCATTACCAGATGGATTTGTTGACGAAGTACAATCTCTCACTGGATAAACTGATTCCGGATAATTACATACGCTTATACTAGGATCGAATATAGTACCCGGTGGGCAATTAAAGTGATAGACGTTAAATCCCTTTCCATTGTCAACGCAACGATAAAATTTGTCACAATACATTGGATGTGGATAAAATCCTTCTTCGTTACAAACTATTGTTTGATTAATTTTGGATGTCGTACAAGGAGGTACTCCTTGTTTATCACTATCGGATGATTCTGTGGTTGTTTCAGAAGGTGAAACTAACGAATCAGACGGGGAAGATGAAATAGAATATGGTGGTTCGGAAGACGATGAACTTTCAGTAGTTGATCCTGCAGGTAACTGCATATTTTCAGACTTAGTAGTTGAAGTTGCTGGCAAATAGGTTGAAGAGGGATTCATTGTCGCTTGTCCAGGCTTTTCATTAATAATTGATGTTGTCTCACTAGAACCAGTAGTAGAAAGAGAACTTTCTCCTGAACCTACTATTTCGTTATTATCTATCATACAGGAACTGACTTGCCCAATATGATTACATGTTTGTATACTTTGGTCCCAAGCTGTACCTGGACCGCATTTAAATTCGTATTTTTCAAATCCAGATTGATGACTGATACATCGATAAAATTTCCGGCAATCATTTGGATTTGGGTAAAAACCTTCTGTAGTACAATCCGACATGCTTAATTGTCCAGTATTTGATGGAGTAGTACTTGTTTGCTGTGATGCAGTTGCAGGTTGATCAACGTTATTTAATTGCGTAGTACTGACAGGAGGTAAATATGAGGCTGACGTAACTTGTGATGTTAATTCGGGGGAATTAGAAGTCATTTGTGTACTAGTAATTATTCCAGAAGTTGAGGGCGGTAAATAAGATGTAGATATCATAGTTATTGGAGTCATAGACGATGCCTCATTACTAATAGTAGTTGACATTGTAGTGGAAGCGACTAGTTGCGGTATTGTATTTTGCACAGGTTCGCCAGTACTTACTTGGGACTGTTCGCTTGTACTCGGACGACTAGTAGAATCTATTTCGTTAATTGAAGAGTCGGGCGTTGTCATGTCGAAACTGCCACTTTTACAGTCTGGTACATTGTATTCATGATTGCAGCTTTGTATTCTCGAATCCCAAACAGTTCCAACACCACAATCGAAATCATATTTCATGAATTTGTTGCCATCTTTTGCACATCGATAAAATTTACGACAATTCTGAGGGTCAGAGAAGAATCCTTCTTTGTTACATAAAGTTGTAGTATCTGACATAGTAGGAGTATCGAACATGCCAAGGTTTTCAGAAGTTTCTGAAGAATCAGTTGCGCCAGACGTATTTTGATCATTAGAAGTATTAGTCGTTACAACAGTTTCAGTAGTACTAGAAGTGCCAGGATCACTAGGTGAGCTAGGTGTTTTTGATGTTTCTTGTTCTTCTGGTCTCGTAGTAATCGAAGTTGTAACTGTATTTACTATAGTTGTTTCTGGAGGTAGATACGAAACAGATGTACTAGCAAGCGTTGTGCCTTGAATAGGTCTACTTGTATTTATTTCAGATTGTTCATCGGGGCTTGGGAAATTAGAAGAATTTATTTCGTTTATAGAAGAATCAGGTGTTGTCATTTCAACGTCGAGCCCACTTCTACAATTTGGTACGTTGTAAGCATGATTACAACTTTGAATATTGGAATCCCAGACAGTTCCTACACCACATTCAAAATCATATTTTATAAATGTGTTGCCTTCTTTTACACATCGATAGAATTTATGACAATTACGAGAATCAGGGAAAAATCCTTCTTCATTACATGAACTTGAAAAGTTTGATATAACAGAAGAATCAGTAGTGCTTAGGATACCAGAAGTTCCTGTAGTATGTGAAGTTCCAGATGTCCCTGAACTACCAGGAGAGCCAAAAGATCCAGGATATCCAGGTGACCCGGGATAGCCTTGTGAGCCAAGAGAGCCCGGAAATCCAGGAGAGCCAGGAGAACCCGGGGTTTCAGGAGAGTCAGGAGAGCCTGGGGATCCTGGATATCCAGGAGAGCCGGGAGTTCCAGGAGATCCGGGAAAGGCAGGATATCCAGAGGATCCTGAAGTACTAGGAGAACCAGGAGATCCTGAAGAGCCCGGGGATCCAGGGTAGCCTTGTGATCCTGGAGTGCCTGGGGATCCAGGAGAGCCATGAGATCCTGGAGAGCCCGCGGATCCAGGATAGCCTTGTGATCCTGGAGTGCCTGGGGATCCAGGAGAGCCAGGAGATCCTGGAGAGCCCGCGGATCCAGGATAGCCTTGTGATCCTGGAGTGCCTGGGGATCCAGGAGATCCAGCAGATCCAGGAGAGCCTGGGGATCCTGGATATTCCGGTGATCCAGGAAAGCCAGAAGTTCCGGGAGGGACGAGTGTTGTTGGAATTTTTGTGGTTTCTGGTTCCTCTGGTTTAGTAGTTATTGATGGTTTAACAGTATCTGTTACAGGTATTTCCGGTGGAAGATAAGATGCTAATGTACTTTCGGAGGATGTGCTTACTTCAGACTGTTCGCTTGTGCTCGGAGAACTAGATGAATCTATTTCGTTTAAAGAAGTATCAGGCATGGTTATACCACTACTACAATTCGGAACGTTATACTCATGATTACAACTTTGTATTGTGAAATCCCAAACTGTTCCGATACCGCACATAAAATCATATTTGATTAAAGCATTGCCATCTTTCACACATCTGTAGAATTTACGGCAATCATTATGATAAGGGAAGAATCCTTCTTTTTTACATAAATTTGAAGTACTTGATATACTAGACGTTTCAGTAGTGTCAGATGTGCTTGGTAACCAAATAGTATCTGTGTTTAAAGAAGATTCCGAAGTTACTGGTGTGCCAGAAGAATCAGGGAAGCTCGAAGACCCAGGTGTTTCAGGAAAGCTCGATGAACCAGGATATCCAGGAGAACCTGAAGAACTAGCAGATCCCGGATATTCAGGAGAGCCAGGTGATGCGGGAGTGCCCGGTGATCCAGGAGTGCCAGGTGATCCAGGAGTGCCAGGTGATCCAGGAGAACCCGGAGATCCAGCAGATCCTGAAGATCCTGGATATCCAGGTGAGCCTGGTAATCCAGGAGTGCCCGGTAATCCAGGAGTTCCCGGAGATCCCGGAGTGCTCGGAGATCCAGGAGATCCCGGAGATCCAGGAGAACCAATAGATCCTGGATATCCAGGAGTGCCCGGTGATCCAGGAGAGCCCGGAGATCCAGCAGATCCTGGAGATCCTGGATAACCAGGTAAGCCTGATAATCCAGGAGTGCCCGGTGATCCAGGAGTGCCCGGTGATCCTGAAGTGCCCGGTGATCCAGGAGAACCCGGAGATCCAGGAGTTCCCGAGGATCCCGGAGTGCCCGGTGATCCAGAAGTGCCCGGTGATCCAGGAGTTCCCGAAGATCCCGGAGTGCCAGGAGATCCAGCAGATCCTGGAGATCCTGGATATCCAGGAGTGCCCGGTGATCCAGCAGATCCTGGAGATCCTGGATATCCAGGAGTGCCAGGTGATCCAGAAGTGCCCGGTAATCCAGGAGTTCCCGAAGATCCCGGAGTGCCCGGAGATCCAGCAGATCCTGGAGATCCTGCAGATCCTGGAGATCCTGGATATCCAGGAGTGCCCGGTGATCCAGGAGAGCCCGAAGATCCTGCAGATCCTGGAGATCCTGGATATCCAGGTGTGCCTGGAAATCCAGGAGTACCCGGTGATCCAGGAGTACCCGGTGATCCAGGAGTGCCCGGTGATCCAGAAGTGCCCGGTGATCCAGGAGTTCCCGAAGATCCCGGAGTGCCCGGAGATCCAGGAGATCCTGGAGATCCTGGAGATCCTGGATATCCAGGTGAGCCTGGTAATTCAAGAGTACCCGGTGATCCAGGAGTGCCCGGTGATCCAGGAGTTCCCGAAGATCCCGGAGTGCCCGGAGATCCAGCAGATCCTGGAGATCCTGGATATCCAGGAGTGCCCGGTGATCCAGAAGTGCCCGGTGATCCAGGAGTTCCCGAAGATTCCGGAGTGCCCGGAGATCCAGCAGATCCTGGAGATCCTGGATATCCAGGAGTGCCCGGTGATCCAGGAGAGCCCAAAGATCCTGCAGATCCTGGAGATCCTGGATATCCAGGTGAGCCTGGAAATCCAGGAGTACCCGGTGATCCAGGGGTGCCTGGTGATCCAGAAGTGCCCGGTGATCCGGAAGTGCCCGGTGATCCGGAAGTGCCCGGTGATCCAGGAGAGCCCGGAGATCCAGCAGATCCTGGAGATCCTGGATATCCAGGTGGGCCTGGAAATCCAGGAGTTCCCGGTGATCCAGGAGTGCCTGGTGATCCAGGAGAACCCGGAGTTCCAGGAGAACCCGGAGATCCAGCAGATCCTGGAGATCCTGGATATCCAGGTGAGCCTGGTAATTCAGGAGTGCCCGGTGATCCAGGAGTTCCCGGTGATCCAGAAGTGCCCGGTGATCCGGAAGTGCCCGGTGATCCAGGAGAACCCGGCGATCCAGCAGATCCAGGGGTTTCAGGAGAACCAGCAGATCCTGAAGGTCCTGGGTATCCAGGTGAGGCTGGTGATCCAGGAGTGCCCGGAGATCCAGGAGTTCCTGGTAATTCAGGAGAACCCGGAGATCCAAGAGAACTAGATCCTTGAGATCCTGAAGAACCTACAGATTCAGGAGATCCAGGTGAGTTCGGGGATCCAGAAGAGCCGTACGTGGTAAGTTTACCTTCATACTTACAACTTGGTACGTTATAATCGTGATTACAACTTTGAATACTGGTATCCCAAGCAGTGCCCACGCTACATACGAATTCATACTTTATGAATGTATTCCCATCTTTTACACATCTAAAGAACTGTCTGCAATTATGAGGGTCAGGGAAGAATCCTTCCTCGTTACATGATCCTGACATACTCTGACCACCAGAATTTTCAGCAGCGCTAGATATTCCCGAAGTTTCTGAATTTTCAGGCGTTCCGTGCATTTCAGAAGATTCAGGATATCCAGGTGATCCAGAAGATCCCGGAAAACCCGCTGATCCTGGAGATCCTGGATATCCAGGTGAGCCAGATGATCCAGCAGAGCCCGGGTATCCAGAAGATCCAGCAGATCCTGGAGATCCTGGATATCCAGGTGAGCCTGTTAATCCAGGAGTGCCCGGTGATCCAGGAGTGCCCGGTGATCCGGAAGTGCCCGGTGATCCAGGAGAACCCGGAGATTCAGCAGATCCTGGAGATCCCGGTGATCCAGGAGTACCCAGTGATCCAGGAGTTCCCGGAGATCCAGGAGTTCCTGGAGATCCCGGTGATCCAGGAGTGCCCGGAGATCCAGGAGTGCCTGGAGATCCAGGAGATCCTGGAGATCCCGGTGATCCAGGAGTACCCAGTGATCCAGGAGTTCCCGGAGATCCCGGTGATCCAGGAGTACCCGGAGATCCAGGAGTTCCCGGAGATCCAGGAGTGCCCGTTGTTCCAAGAGAGCCCGGTGATCCAGCAGATCCTGGAGATCCTGGATATCCAGGTGAGCCTGGTAATCCAGGAGTGCCCGGTGATCCAGGAGTTCCCGGAGATCCAGGAGTGCTCGGAGATCCAGGAGTTCCTGGAGATCCCGGTGATCCAGGAGTTCCCGGAGATCCAGGCGAGCCCGGAGATCCAGCAGATCCTGGAGATCCTGGATATCCAGGTGAGCCTGGTAATTCAGGAGTGCCCGGTGATCCGGAAGTGCC